>NC_041380.1:532701149-532737030 GCF_002162155.2 Triticum dicoccoides | reverse complement strand
GGGGGGCATACTTCTCAACAGATGTTCTATAATATTCTTTGGTGAACACACGGACAGATTGACTAATGGATCTTTTTTTTTTGCACAGGATTGGTACCACATGTCTTCTTGTTCACAAGTATGGATATCGAGTAGACAAATCTTTGTTGATCAGTTGGCTCCAAGCATGTTGTCAATCTTTGAAAAGGTAACTGTACTTTCAATGTGCCATAGTTTTTGGTTAATGCAGTTATATGTTGTACCATCTCAGTTGACTTTGTTATGCTTATCCAGTGCTTTGAGCAAGGCAAACGTCATACGTTCTCAGGATTCACTGCTTTGGATTATCAGGTTTGTTTTGGTGGTAGTGAATTTTTTGGGAGTTTGTTGACGTCATAAAACATGTAGGGCTGTTGTATGGAGTATAGTAAATACACTACTGGTACCAGTTATATGGAATATATGTAAGCACCAAGTTACATCTTCTATGGCTTGCTAATTAGTAGAACTGCCTGATTATCAATGATCTTAACAGGGCACTTAAGGAGTTCTCTGCGATGTTCATAGTGAATACTAGGGAGGAATCACATTGTTTATTAACAAAAGGCGAGGTTGTTTTCGATTCCATATTAACTTTCTGTTTATGCCACTTGCATTTCAGTAGTTTTTGGTACTTACATCTATTGCTATGGAAAATACTGGTTAACTGGATCAGGGCTAAAGTGGATCCTCCTCTATCATATGCCATCCCCGTATCACTATATGCATGCTCTAGAATAATTTGGACTCGCATTTTTTTTCAGCTTGTATCTTTCAAATTAGATAACATTCAAAAAGTTGGAGTAATAAGTGAATATTTTATGAGGGATAATACATCAACAAGACTGCAAGGAATTGCAAGTATCTGTATCATTCATTACTTAATGCAGCTCTTTAGTTTGTATATGAATTATACTGTAATTTCCAGTATTTTGCAAGTGGCCCATTTCAATTTTACCAACCATTATGTACTGGCTTTGGTTTAGCTGGCCCCACTGTTACACATTGGTTTAACATGTCCACTGTTACACATTAGATATGTAAACATTTGCTTGCATGCTTACAAGGTTTTGTCTATTATTTTTTCTCAAGGTTATCAGATTGTCAAAACCCAAAACATGGCATCACTTTATTTTTAAATGCTTTAACCAACCAAGTCTTGTCACTTTTCTGCAAGTAAATTTATGACACTGATAGTTCTATTCAATATGTGTGATATCTGTTTATTTGCAGATGTCAATTGTTGAAGGTTATTGGCAAGATATCTGGAATTCCCTCATTCATGCACTTCCTTTGTTTAGCCCCACAGCTCTAGTGGTGAGTTCCAGTAAATTTCTTTTCCATATTTGCAGTTTTTTCAACCCCTACATTTTGGACATTTGAACACTTCATTCAAAAGCCCGATGTCATTGCCAGTCAGTACGCTAGATGCTTTTCATTCAAACCCTGCACTAATAGCTGATCTTAGCTCACAATATCTCAGTAAAATATCGCTATAATTACTAGAATGCTATTAATTCACGGTGTGTAATTTTTTATTTTTTATTTTTTATTTTTAGGGATTCAGAACTTAAAATGACTTTGAGACCGAATTTGAAGCATTGATCTGAACCTGATACATCCATGGTCAAATACATTAAGAGATGCAAGACATTCGCTGTTTATCATCGGGGACTTTTTCCTGGTACTGGATTATTCTTGCTGTTAGATGACCACAAAGATTTGAATGTTTAGTGATGCCCACCAACCTTTGAGTTCATATTGACTGCAAAGATTAAGTATGTAGTGATGCTCCCCAAGATTGAGTGGTGTTGGTATTGGAAATAGATATAGAACTCTGCATACTGAAATTGAACTCTGCATACAAACTCCCTGCCTTTTTATGCACTAGCGGTATTTTGCTTTGTTGTTATTGTGAGTGGTGGTAGGGGTGTTACTTGCCATTGCAAATTTAAGCTTTAACTTGTTACATTACACTACATCTATCTACTTTACACTCTGATAGTGTATACTGTGTACTTTTGTAGGCCGATTCAGCTCTAAATCTCTTGGGTGGAATGATCATGCGGGTGAGCTTTTTAGCCTGAGCTTACGACATGTTATATTATATACTGTGTATGACCTATAGCTGGCATTAGTTGGCTTTTAACTTCTGTAATTTATCTTGCTTTCTTCTTTTAGGATCAAGTCCATACTTCAGTTGTGTCAGAAGATACATGGAACCTGCAAACTTTTAAACAATCGCCATCACCGTATGCCTTCTTTTCCATAAACTCATTCATGTTGATTTCTTTATGGCTATGGTAGCTGCTAGTTGCCATATTTGTGGTAGCTTACTAGTGCTATTCCTTAATTTATTTTCTTTGTTCTCGGCATCCCTTCCCTTAGATAGAATTTTGCCTTCTAGTTTTTTCCGAGTTCCGACATTCTTGCTAGTTGTGACTTGTGTGTCAACTTTTTAGAAAAATAATTCTGGTCCTCATTGTGTGTCAACTTTTTAGAAAAATAATTCTGGTCCTCATTGTGTGTCAACTTTTTAGAAAAATAATTATGGTCCTCATGGAAGTTATGTTTGTACTCTACTAATCATTCTCGCTCTAGGTCTGCTCTGTACTTCATTGCTTGTTACTTCTCAAGGATAGGGTTGCAGGTATGTTTTCTATCATTTTACTACGTTAACTAGTTAGAGCCCTGAATATGGTAGACTTGACCCCATTTTTTCGAAAAGCAGCTTTAGTTATCTTAAACCCTACCCTTTTGCTACTTCTCTTTTTATTGAGGGATTCTTAAATCATAAAACCCAACTTAAGGTAAACACAGAAGAATTGGGCAAAAAAGGACTTTAAATGGCTGAGATCATTTTCCCAGTTCGCTAGGTTTGCTTGGTGCCCAAATTCAAATTGTTCAAGTAAATTTGGTTATATTCCTCCCAAACGGAGTTCTATTATGTAAGAAACTTTATATGGTTTACTGCTGGTCATTCTGAAAATTATTATGCGCATGTTGTTTCATAATTTTCTATATTAATGGCTGCAGCTCACCGGTAGTGTTTGCCAGATTGTTCACATGTTCCTATATTGTTCATGACTAAAGTTGAAAAATATTGAAGCTGCTCCTGCCTCTGTATAGTTTCCATGCTTGCCAAACTGATCAGTAGGTAAACAGGACAGTATGAATGTACGATAGTGGGGATTTATAAACCAGCACAAAATAAAATCAGCTCAGGTTCGATGTACTAGTCCAAATCATACGACCTACTTAGTAATCTGCCATTATCAGATAAAGCAGCCGCCGCCTTATTTTCGTATGTATCTCAAATACGCTCAAAGGATGCATTTGTTAATTGACACCTCGCTATGCAGGGCGATTTATCCAATTCTAGCCTTGTTCGAAAGAATCTGCTAAGATCAACTTTGGAGTTGATTCAGTCAGTGTCAAAGGTGGTCCTATATTTAACCCCTTTTCTATCTTTGTATTGTATCCATTTTAAACTTTTGTTCAAGTTATGTATACTTCTCAATCCACAAACATTTGACCAAACTCTGCCTCCTCTCCAGTTATGTTAACTCCTGGTTTAGCTGCACTCATGTTCTAGAATGTGAATGCATGGCTCAGGCCTGTATATGGTGAATTGGTGATTGCTAAATGAACTCTATGCAGCAACCACACATCTAGGCGACAGGGCAACAATAACATGAAAGAACTTGTTTCGGAATTTATATGGCTTGTGTTCATATAGTTTATATCTTACATCTTTACAGATGCTATTTTATAATTCTCTGTAACTTAGCTTCTGTGTGCATTTCTCTTACTAACTGAATCATGCAGGGAATTTCCGTTACTCACGAACTCATTGTTATAGTAATTCTGCTATGTGCCAACATGCATATTGATAGTCCCATTGTTTACACATTTTTGGTTATTTTTTCATTTTTTCTCAGCTTTCTCCGTTGACTTCTGTGTTGTAAATGTTTTTTTCCTCTTCTGCAAGGGAGTATGGTTTGTATGTGATTACTGCATGCCTTAAATGAATGTGAGTTTTGCTGAAATGAATTTCTTGATGGTGTGATTATTTAAGTCTATCTGATCTGATTTGATCTAGTTTACACTTACGTTTACTCCTTATGTTATTGTGATGTATTTTACTGTGGTGTTTATTTGCTTATACACTAATAAATCTTGTAGTCCTTATGTTATTGTCCGTACACTAATTTTGTTAACACTGTTGAGCAAGATAGCAAATTGAACTTGGGTTTGCTCTAGCATTTCATCACCATGTATTGTCCATTTTCGTATGTACATTCTGCACCACTACATCTATTTTTTTCTCACTTCCTGTCGGGAATTAGTCATCCATTTTAAATTGCCATCGAGATATTCAAGCTCAGTTACTGATATACGTTCTACGGCAGGGATCCTCTCTTTTAAATGAGCAAAATGTTGTGATGATTCCTGAAGCCATTTTTTCTATCTGTGCTGGTTTTTCATCATCAGCCATTAACTCAGCAAATGCATCCCAACTGTTTGATGAATGCAAGGACTTCTCCAAGGTATGTTACAGTTTGTTACAAACACTTCAATCTTTCTGAATATTTCTTTCTGGTTGCCTTCTACTAATTTTGTTTATTTTAGTTGTTACTCGAGAGTGAGAGTTGGGTCATCAAAGATGAACTAGGTTACTCTGTGGAAGCCTTATCAGAAATCAGTACTGAAAGTTCTACCAAGGTGATTTACTTGTTTTCCTGTTTTTCTCACAATAGTTTTGGGTCTGTGAGTAGCATGTGTCTATGCAATATGCATTGAACTTATAAAGCCATGTCCTGTAAACATGGATTTTTTGTTATGAAGTCATCTGATTTCATGGGCAACTGAAAGCCATTTTGACTTAACATGCACTGCAAACGTATGTAAATAATACTCCCTCCGTTCGGAATTAGTTGTCGTAGAAATGGATGTATCTAAACGTATTTTAGTTCTAGATACATCCATTTCCGAGACAAGTAATTCGGAACGGAGGGAGTAGATATATTCAGATTTTCTCATTTCTCATTGTGAAAGACCCAAATGAAAAGTGATATATCAAATATGACATAGTTATGTATGTTTTATTTTTATTCCACTTCTATGTATGTTGCTTACAGAAGGTTACTCATTTCTTAAACAGGTCATATCTGATAAATGCAACCGAGCACACCTTCCTGGGCACATCCAACAGCAATTGCTTGATCAGCTTATGGAGTTCGAAGGATTTATGGCCTCAAATGAACAGCTTGAGAAAGTGGACTTATGTACTCTTGTATACCGTTGTTCCCTCCTCTGCAATCTAATTCATTGTGCACTATTGTCAAGGTATCTTTTTTCTAGTCATATGTATCTGTTGTAATCAGTTGGTGACATCAACATCTGTGTCTTTTTTTTTGACTCAAATAGGATACCCAAATTGTAGATACCAATTACTTAGCTAGTTACGTCGTAATCTTTACCAAATACTGTTATATGTTTTCCTGTAGTACCAATCAGTCTTATGTTGTATAACTCCATGCTTGTATTTCTCTATTTTTGTTAATGAACAGGCAGTGCTCTCGCCTGGTATTCCAATTTTTTTCCTT
Source organism: Triticum dicoccoides (assembly GCF_002162155.2). Taxonomy (NCBI): domain Eukaryota; kingdom Viridiplantae; phylum Streptophyta; class Magnoliopsida; order Poales; family Poaceae; genus Triticum; species Triticum dicoccoides. The sequence goes on along the minus strand of NC_041380.1, from coordinate 532,731,403 downwards.
ATATTATTCTGTGAATTTTTGCAGGGCAATAGAAGAAAATTCTTTATTTCTTAAAGAATTATTTGGTCATGTTACTGGCATCATAAAATATATGATATCAATGGTTATGAAAAAGCACGAGGAACTATCTCATGGTCTTACTAGTGTAGGCTCTGCATTTGAGACAGCCGGCTCCATTTTATCCTCATTTCAGACCTTCCTTTCTGCTCCAATTTTTAGACTGCGGAGTGTTAGTAACAGAGCCAGCTCTGTGCTTATTAAAGGTGTCACTGTATTGCTTGATGAACTATTGGTGGAATTCTCTCAGTTGTTTTCTCGTCTTTCTAGCTCTGCGAATAATTCTGATAGTGAGAACACTAATAAAATGTTGCCAATATCTTCTGTCAACTTGTCAGAAGATCTAAATCCTTTTGTTGACCACAAAAGTGTTGTTGATATGGATTTTGATATGACGGACTCTGGTGAGGTTGACTCTATCACAGCTAGTGTAAGTGGAAGTATTGGTATCTCGTCACGCCTTTTGGAGTGGAAGCTTGAACTAGTTGGTGTTATTTCAACTTTTTTCTCAGTGTCAGCACCCCATACATGGGAAATCTTGTACAACTTAGTGGAGAAAGAGAGTGATGTCAAGGTACAAATTTGTAATAGAATCTGCTTCATGTTCATTTTATTGTTGTTGTTGTACTTATATACTATCATTGTAACATTTTATTTCCTTTTGAAGGTCTCCCATGCCATCCTGCTTAATCTTTGTCAAAATATCTCCGCTTCATCTAAAAGTTTATCTTCTGTGGTACCGTCCGACTCATACTTGAGTTATACTCTAATTTGTACTAAGCTATTGCCTTATGAGTTTTATCCACTCAAGCTTTATGTGTTTTTAACCTTTTGGTTTTGGTCATGCAGGTCCATTTGCTATTCGATATGAGGGAGAAATGTGCAAGTTTACTACTTGGTTCTGCTGACTGCTTAACACATGTACATGCCTTGTTAAGAACTTTAATGGTTACACGTGATGTTGGACAAAATACTGATGGAAAGCTGCAAGCATATAATGAGGTTTCAAATGAGGTTGGTAGCTGGGATAATCATTTTGCTATGCAAAATATATTTCTCTGTTGTTAGTTTTGTTGTCTTCAATGAAAAGTTAACTTAGTGGAGTCCTGAATCTAAGCCATGAATAAACTTAAGAATCACAGTCAATCATTGTTATTGAATAGGCTGTTACTTCTTTTTAATAAAATGCATATCGGGCAAGGGCATTTTGATCAATTATGTTACAGTGGAATTGGCACTGAACATGTTTTCCTCCTCCCCTTCCAAGTTTTACTGGTGACCTAATGTATTGTTAGATATTTGCATGCCACTTCAATGAGCAGTGACGATTGATTTCAATTTCCTTGATTAGTTGTGTTTAGTGGTTCAAACTACTGAACATACTCAATTGTGCCAGAGTAAGGATGTAGAGAACATCTTTCAAACAAAGAAATGCTCCTTTCTAGTTTCTTCGAAATCCCATAAATCATCGGGTAAGAACTGATCAGAATCGTTCATAAATCATTGTACTTAGAATAAATCAGAGTTAATATGCTGATCCTGACAGGTTTCAGTACGGACCAGCTGGTTGCATAATCCTTGTTGGTCCATTGATCCAAAGAAATACCTGTAATAGTGCTTGGCCTACATTTTTTTATCCACTGCTGGAACCTGGAAGTAACGAACTGCAACATATGTTCTAATTATCTGCAGAACCAGGACATTCTATTAGACTTGGTGACTAAAGGTACTGAGATCAGCATCACAGATTGGTTTTTCCGGATCAAGCTCATTGATTGCATCACCCACTTTATTCACTTGTTCCCTGATGGTGCGCAGGTGATATATTTTTTCCGTTTTCTGTTATCTCGTACTACCATTTCAAATTATGTGTATAATGAATTGAATATTCTCATTTCAGGATATGATTGGACATTTCCTCAACATGCTGCATGATACTGATTATCGTGTTAGGTTGTATCTGGCTAGGAAAATGGTTGTGCTATTCGAAACATGGGAAGGACATGATGAATTGTTTCGTGACGTTTGGTAAGTGTTTGACGACGATACATGCTGTTAAATTCGTTTGGCTACACCAGTTAGTCAACCCTGTACATCAATGATGATTGGCATTTAGATTGCCAACCTCTAATCATGAGAGTTAGCTTACCAGTGTTCTGTTAATGTCAGCTCAAATATTGGTGTCAAGATGGTGCAGTTCTCCAGCGAGATTCCAGTTAAATCTAGAGAAGTCTTAGCTGTTGGTCCACAATCTGTTCCAGTTATTGAAACTGTCCTCATTACATTAGCTCATTTGTCTGTGCATAGTGAGGAGGTTGAATTTGAGGTATGTTTGTTCTCGTTGTCACAAAGTATTTCTGGGACATGTGTCACCATTATGTGTTTGCCTACTGATGTCTAATTCATGTTGGAGAAAAAATATTGGTCTGACTCTGCACTGAAGTTTCTCACTCAACATAATTTTGTCCTGTCTGATGTTGCAGTGTGCATTCATGATTTCTGCAGTTGCTGCTATACAGCCTTCTCAGCGGTATTTTCACAACAAATGAACTTTTTGTTGGTTTATGGAAATATTACCGTGCTTACTCTCTTTTCATGCTACTTCTCAGAAAATTGGAATATGCTTTATTTGATTCTATCTCAAGAAAGCTCAGTTACGCTTCACGAAGTAAGGTGAGTGGACATTCATCTACTTTATTGAGTTTACTAGAAGAGAATGACTTGCTTGTGGCAAACTAAAATTTGCATATTGTGATTTCTTCTCCATACCCAGTATTTGGACCAACTGATGGGTCCAATTCTCTTCCGGTGGGTTGCCTGTGAAGTGAGCCTAGTTTCACTTGTTAAGGTAATCTTCTTTTCTAGTGCTTATTACATTTCGATAATTGATTCTGAAATATGATTTCAATGTTTCCACATAGCGCCACAAAATGATGCCATTAAAAAGTTAAGCAAACTGAACACAGCTTAAATGGTTGATTAATGAGATAAGTAGGTCATTAGCTCCAGCTGACGTTGGATCTTCATAAATCCTGAGATCTGAGCTGTTGGATCTTCATAAAGCCACCATCCAGTTCCGAAAGGGCATTGCTCTCATGAGAGAAGGCGACACAGAATAGCTGTGTCGTGATAGTATACATCCAGGGTTCACAATGCCATCTGGAATCTGGTCTTCTGGCATGGGGATAAGCCAGAGTATATACTCTGAACACAGTACAATTGATTAGTTTTGCTGTGAACAGTCATAAACTGGAAAGTTTATTTACTTATTTTTAGGGTTTGTAAGATTTCCAGCTGTTATTGTATTAATGAATTACTCATTCATGCGTTAATGCATTGTACTTCTCATGCAATTTCTTACAGGTGCAAGAGATGTTTGGTTTTGATACGGCCAAGCCAAAGGAGTTCATTGAACATATCTGCCCATGGCTTCTTTCGTTCCTTATTCTCAGAGGTGATGCCGCTGGCCTTAATTGGATGTCCAAGGTGTGTTCACCATTATTCTAAAACATAATACTAGCTTTGCTGTTGATTCTTAGTTTCTGTTTTTTTTCTGTAGTGTTTCATTCTACATGTAAGAAGCTTGTAAACAACGGAACATACAAAATAAAATTCAAAATTGACCTTGTGAATTAACTTCCCTGAAAGAAAAACATACCAAACATCGCAGTATTATTAGTTTCAAAAGTTCTTTGACTATTTGATAGTACTGTGTACAAATGCTTTTTATAAGGCGTTTTCTCTAGTCTCCACTGCCCAGTACTTGAATGCATTGAATGTCTATGGTCTAATTTTTTTTTTCACCTTTATGCACTTTTCAGACGTTGTTACAACCTTTATCTGCTGTCATCAAGGGATATTTTGTTCAGATCTTTGGATTGTGTATTGCCGCCAAAAATGGCACTGGGCCAGAGAAGGACTTGGCAGAAACTGTCTTATACGAATCACTTTTACAGCTTGGCGAAATTTCTGAGTTTGAGCGTGATGATCTCATTAGAAAACATATGGTATGCTTTCTGAGTAAACATCTCCCCTTCGATCTGCATGCAATGTTTGCTGTTCCTTTGTGTATTGTAATATTTATATGTTGTTTTCATCTAGTGCATTTACATATACACAGCAAAGTGATGTTGTTTGTGCTCCTTTTTGTGGTTGACTTTTACAATCTAGATGTTCTCAATCTTTTATCAGCTGTTATTCATTATCGCACTCATTCTTGTCCTATTTTTAGGTTTCCATTGTGGGCGTTTTGCTCACAGTTTCATCCACTGCTCGCCAATCAGAACTGCCATACTTTTCCAAGGAGATTTTAGCACGCACAATCAAACAAGTTGTCGATGGATTCATGGATACAGCGTATGTCCTTATTTTTCATGTATCCTACACAATTTTGATGGTCAAGTGCTGATGTAACAAAATCATTGCTACGCCTCTTTCATTTTAGGGACGACGATTCGGCTGATACGGTGGTTATTGACAAAGTTAATATATTCCGTGCTGACAGAGTTTTTAAGGTATTTTGTTTTTTCACGTGTTCAATGTTTATCTAATTTCTGAATTCTTAACTGCAAATTAGAATGTTTTCTGGCAATTATTAACTGCAATGTTATGCTGCAATCTGAGGGATGAATAGTCAAGAGTGTTATCTGCCAGCCACACTGTTCCTGTGATTATTATTTTTATATGTTGTACCTAGAGTTCAATATCATGAGAAGTGTATTCCTCAAGTAAACCAAATGAATGTTAAACCTTCCTCACAAACGAATTATGATGTTCAACCGAAAAAGAATACCTGGAGTTCAATATCTAAAGTGTATTCCTTGAGGGCCTGTATTTATGAGTGGGGATTAGTTCTTGCCTATCCAATTAAAACTTTTCAAACTACGAAGTGTTTTGTGCAAGTCTGCGGTTGTTCATCGACAACATAGGGACAAATGAAAACATTACTTTGGTCTAATCTATATATTAGTTCTTTTGTTATGTGGGTTTGACCAAGTTCCATGTTTTTTTCTTCTTATTTGGTTATAGTTCCTGTTGGCAATACATCAACAAGTTACAGAAGCAGGCCATCCTAGGCACATGAGTCATCGGCTTTGTGCGATTGAGGTTTTAATAGATGTACTTGGGCACAGAGTGGTACATTATAGCACTTGCTTGTAAGTGTTTTTCCTGTTCTCTTGTCATTGCTGTACCAGATGATTTTTAGATGTCTGTCAGTTTGGAATGGATTTTGTCGTTGTCATCTAGCACCCTCAAATATTTCAATGATCCAACTTTAGACTTGCTCAGCAAGAAAATGTGTTATACCTGATGTAATCTTCTGTAGGAATGTGATTCATGTTTCCAGTTTGATGCTGGCTCCTGCGTGTCAATGGCTCAATGCCATTGTCAGAGCTTTAGTTGGAGCACCAATTACTATGCAGTATTTCTAAAAGTTAATTAACTGCCTTCATTTAAGTGCATGTGCAGTTCTGAATTACTAGACTTCTTGGTTCATGCTGTGTTCTAGCACTGGGTTTTACTTTTATCTTGTCTTGTACAACCTCTGTCCCAAAATACTTGTCTTAGATTTGTCTAGATACGGATGTATCTAGGCACATACAAATCTAAGACAAGTATTTTGGGACGAAGGGAGTATTAATCTAAATTGTACTGGGTGCATGTCTCGACTGCAGCTATATTATTTGTATAGTGGGGAATTATATCTGGAGGCAACCATTGCAAGGCCAGTGCTGCAACATTTTATCTAAATTGTTGGTTGCTTTCAATGCAAACTCATCTACAGAAACTGTCGCTGTGCTTGGCACACAGCTCCAGGTTATTTTCACAAATAACGTTATTGGTTTCCTTCTTGTACTTCTTCTGTCACTTACTCTTCTCATCTGGACTGTTGCAGCTTTTGGTTCCTAAATTAATCACCTGTTGCCTACCTAATGATCAAGAAGGAGGATGTCCCAATGGGGATTTGTCAAAAGTTCTATCTTTGCTTCGTCAATTAACAGTTGATGCTGATCCCTTGCTTTATGATTACATACGAGTACGCTTCATCTCCACTGATCCACTCTTTATCTACCATTGCAGTCTGACAGGCTGCAACATGTTTTCCTTATCATCGTTGTGATCTTTTTTGTTCTTAATGGCCTTGCAGGATTTGGAACCACTTCCTGCTCTTGATTGCTTGAAAGATATAAAAGTTTTCCATGCTTCACTTTCTGACTCATATGCCTCAAGAGACCAGTTTCTGAAGGTTGCTGTTCATTTCTTTTTTTCCTATAATTATTATTGTAATATTTGTTATGGGCTAATGTATTACTTTTAACTTCCTGTAGTTTGTTCACAGGGCTCCTCACTTGCCTGCAGAATTATTTTTGCTGAGGTATGCCCTTACTTGCACAGCATATGTGAAACATGTTAGCTTAGACCATCATGATATCGTATCATGTCTTTCTTTTGAAGTCATCATGTTATTTGTTCTAACATAATTCTTGTTCTTGTAAGTCTTCGTACACATCACAAGAAGTTATTATCGGGAGAAATCATCTGCAGAGGCGATGTATCTGTCGGTAATGCTGACACAGTTAGTTGCTGGCGCAGCGACCCAGATGTTGTTTCGGCTGTATGGACTCTTGTTGGCCTTTGCAGCTCATCATCTGTTGCAAATGAAGCTTCTTCAGTGCTTGCTGATTTTATCTCTAGGGTGTGCTTTCTATCTTCATCCTTTTGCCATGCCCATTATATTGTTAATGCGATTTTTCTCTTGTAATCACTTTTTTTCAACATAAGTGCAGGCTGGTATATCTGATGCTCATCAAGTAATATTCGATGTTCCAAATCTTACTCAAAAGCACTCCTTACAACTTCAAAGTGGTTCTACTTCCAAGGAAGATAAATTGTGTTCAGACTATGGTATTTCTGATGATATCTTGCTTGATCTTCTGAAACTTTTGAAGACTTATTTATCAGACGGGTCTGTTGAAATAATAGAAGTTACTTCACAGACATTGAAGGTAAGTTACTTCTAACTCTTTGTGTGAAGATTTGTGACTGCTTATGGTGGTAATTACTGAGCACATTTTACATGGACTAATGATGACTTGTTCGATTGTTAAATTTTACATGGAATTGCAAGTGTCATGAACATCCTAGATTCAGCTTTATTAGTAATGTCACTACAATGCGTTTAAGAGCTGGTTTTTGCTTTTGTTTCCATAAACAGGGGATTCTGTCAACATCGAAGGGCCTCAATTCTCTGCAGTGTCTTGATTCTCTTGATAGATCTTTACTGATGGTATTTAGTGCTACATTGTCGCGTTTCTTATGTCCTTTCAAGTTCATTTTTCATGCCTTCCAGCTTATCTTTTCACCTACTCATTTTTTTTCCATAGGTTCATTCGAGGGGAATAAACACTCAGTTAGTTGAGCAGACACTTTTGGGAATGGACAAGTATTCTACTGGTGAGCGATAGCTTGTACCTTTTATAAATTGATGATTTGTGTTATTTTTTCCTTTTAGTTGCACGACTTCAAATTTTACAGCTGCAAATTTGTTATTTTCTTTTCAGAAGCAATTTTGTTCTTTGTTTTACTCCATTTTCATGTTGGAATTATTCTGAATGGTTTGCTCTACAATGCACTATCCCAGAATGGAACAGAGACATATGCCACATCCATAAAGATAAATTATTCAACCATAAATATTTGGACGAATTAACAAGCGTAGCGCACCATGTAAATTTTTTTACTGGCAAGTTGACAGATTGGATTTTATTGTGCACTCGTTGTTTCTGGTCCCACACAATACTTGACAAATTGTATCATGAGATTTTGTATGTGCGTATGCCTGAATATTCTGAAATCTGTATAGTGCACCATGTAATATTTTCAAATATGGGCCTGTGTTCGCTGGTAATTCCAGATTAAATTAATTGCCGTTTTGGTTGAACTTTTGTTTGATAGTTCCACTTGAAGATTCAGACATCTGGCAAACTGATGGTCAGCCTTATGAGCAATGGTTATGTACCCTAGTGAGCTCGCTCATTTCCCATTGTGATGACATCATCTTAAGGTATAATTTTCCACAGAAAATATAGCCGTGACATTACTCAGTGTGACTGTAACCTCTATAGAGCTTGATAATGGTGTTTTTCTTACAGACTTTGTAGAAGTCTTGTTTTTCTTAAAGTTGAGGCTGCTGAGCTTTTGCTGGCAAGTGCTCTGGTGAATATTGCTGGCAATATGGATTCTAATAGCAGCATTTGCGTATTAATTTCCTCAAAGGTTTGTACCACACGAAGTTATTTGGTTGCTTGAAAACTGTCAATTGATGCCTTTTGTGATATATGCATGTAGGTTGAGAAAATAATTTTTTGCGACTCGAATTATATGATGAAATCAGTTAAGCTATTTCTGGATGCACTGAATGTTGTCAGATCTTTTTATGTTACCGAACGAGCCAGAGCTTCCCCTTATAATACTAGAGCTTCCCCCTCCCCTTACAATACTCCGAAGGTATGTTTTTAATGGCAGTCTGTTCGGCTGCTTGTTTCTAAATTTTGTGTATCATGACCATTGTTTTCTCTTACCATAGTTACACACTTACATGATATATGATTGAAGGCTCATGACAAGTTTTTCTGCGCCTGTCAATTGTATATCTCCAAGATATCACTTAGCATTTAGTTTTTCGTGGGAAGCGCTCAAGTTATTGGCATCTTTATGCTAAAAAACCATGGTTCGCTACTCTCGCATGGAACTCGATTACTTTAGAGTTGTTATCATGGTTTCTTTACTGAAAAATTCTCTTTGTTGCATGACACTTCACAATGTAATATTGAGTTGTTGACCATATAGTCAACACATCTTCTTTTTCTTGAGAGTGTTCCATTTGGTAACTTTCTGTGACTGCATCACATCAAAGAGCAATTTACTGTTCCTTTGCCTTCCAGCTTTCTTGTCTTTTACTTTAAATGATTTGACTCAGATACTGCATGCATGAATCAAGCAATCGGCATACAAATCCACTTGGCGGGCCTAGTTGATTATTTACTATTGTATGGTAGCCTTTAACAATCCTGTCTGTCAGGAATGAACGTATCAGGAGCCAATACTCAATGTCCTGATGTCACAAACTTAACTACTGTTTTTCTTCAATAGTAATGTTGTGCACTTGATGAACTTATTTCTGTTTATTTCTACTTTTCAACTGCCTATGGATCTTCTGTAGGATGGTAGTAGATCAGCTAGATCCAAAAGTAGGTCACCAGCGGCAACGCCGTCATCTTCATGGAGGAAGGTACCTTATTATCTTATCTTCTCTCTTTTAGAAAAAAACAGGTATCTTTTGCTATAGATTTTTCGTTGCCGTACGCATTTCTGTAAATCTTGGTATACAAGAGGATATCTGTCGTATTTTTACAGTTCTTGGCTGTCACAAGCTCATAAACATGCCATTCTATATTTCTATTGATGAATTGGCGTATTATCTCTCCTCTTAGCAATGAATTAAGTAATGAATTTTTGGGGATGCTCTTAGACTCCACCTTTAATCTTTAGGCCTGCAGGAGCATGTCCTTCGAAAATAGCAATTCCTTTGTAGTGTACTCCTTTTCATCCATGCTTCTATGTTTTTCTGTAGTTGGCACATGCAAAGCTTCTCACATCAGTCTATCTCAAAAGTTTGAATGTTTGCTTGTAACTGGGGAGAATGTCTACAGCTGCTATCCCTTTCTTAACATGTCATTAATTCTCCAGGTGTACTGGCTTTCGGTTGATTATCTTGTAGCTGCCAGAGCTGCTCAAGTAAGTGTGATAACTTTGTCATTATGTTGTTTGTTTCCTTTGTCATTTGCCGATCTCTATTATAGTTCTCTAGATGTTCAGTTACCTTCCATTGAAAATATGTTTAGCTACAGTCTTTGGTTTGAACCCATGTCTGGATATGGTAAAAAGTGCATGGCTGGAGTAATAGGATCGATGTGCTGTTTTGTATGGGTTCTGGAGTAATAGTATCCCGTCCCTCGCAGTGGTATTTAACAAAATAAAACTTGTTCTAACATTTCAACCATGAATAGTTCTTGGCCACAGAAATGCTTGCTGCACCAAACCTTTCTTCTGCATACAGTTTTTTCCACCTTACGCCTCTAGAGACTGAATGTTTCAATGCTTCAAGGGCTCCTTTTCTCTTTGATGGCACTGATTGTTGCTTTCTACTGGATTTTTGTAGCGTTGCTCATGTGACTTTGCGACACTTATGTATGTTGAACTTTGGTGTGAGGAACAATTCAATAAGCTGGACCTAGGACCTCCAGATTTTTCACAGCAAGAGTCGGTCAGTCCACTTTACATTTCGTCGGTTGTTGCTTTACATCTTGCTTGTGCTTTTTTAGCTCTATTTTGATGTCTTCAGTTGTGTCAAATTATGTTTCTTCCTCTTTCCAGTTGCCACCACATATTGGGCTATTGGTTGAGGCATTTACTCACATAAATGAGCCGGACAGCATTTATGGAATAACACTGGCCAATGAGGTTACTCGCACAACTTCTATTTGTAATTGTTGATTTATTTTGGGCGTGTTCTAATTTTATGTACGAAATCCGGTTGTTCTTAAAACGCCATTTTACTTTCACCTTTCTGTGTGAACTCCATACAAATTTGAAAATAGTGAAGGGAAATAATCTTCATCCATCGCCACATAGGCACACAATCGTTAAATTCACATTATAAACGTCTTATATTTAGGAACAGAAGGAATACTATTTTAGATATAACAGTTTTGCTGTTAAGGTCTGGAAGTTATGCATCTTAGATTGCTTCTTGTTCTGGCTGTATCTTGAACAGGTAGCTTCTCAAATCATCAGATATGAGCATGAGGGTAACTGGAGCAGCGCTCTTGAATATTATGATTTACTAGTAAGATCAACCCCGAAGGAGAACCTTGCCAATTTTGCTGGGACAGTGTTGACTGGACCATCTGTGTCTTCTAAAGCAGAGGAGAATCTGCTGAACTGGAAAATGCACAAAGGTCTGATGAGGTCATTGCAGAAAACTGGATGTAGCCATGTGCTTGATATTTACAGCCAAGGGTTAACCAACCAAAAAGCGTGCCTTCAACAGGATTCAGAGTTTGTTGATATACAAGTTAGTATTGCGTATTCTAGATAATATGCTTATTGCTAGATTTTGTAGTAGTTTTGTTATATGTTTGACTATCTATCTCGCAGTACGAAGCTGCTTGGAGGGCAGGAAACTGGGATTTCTCCTTTTTCGTTCCATACTCTTCGCAGCCTTCAAGCCGCTCCCGCGATTATTGTCTTTTCAATGAAAATTTGCACAGGTTCGTATTCTTCATTTATCCTTTCTTGCATATCAATATGTTTTACACGTTCCACATTACCTTCTGTTGAAACAGCTCTAAGTTAATTAATTATTTTCATTTCGCCATTTTGCCCTTACCTTCTGAAAACTTGTTTCCCTACTTGTATATCTTTTAACTTTCTCTGCATGCTTCAGTTGCCTAAGAGCTCTTCAGAATGGTGATTCTGAGCAGTTCCAGGGGAAACTTTCCCATTCCAAAATGGTAGTGTTCAGTGTTTATATTAATTTACACAGGGTACTCATTTGGGTTTCTCTAGACTGTAACTTATTTACTTTGTCCTCTTTTAGGATCTCGTGTTGGCTCTTTCAAATGCTAGCAAGGAGAGCACGAAATACATCCACTCTACCGTTCTCAAATTACAAGTACTCCTTGTGATTATATGCTGGCCTTTCATGTTTTTGCTTATCGTTAGGTACATTACTTTTAACATTTTGTTAATTTAGATGCTAGATCATCTTTCTATGGCATGGGAGCTACGCTGGAAATTTTGTCCCGACCAAGCTCCAAAATTTAATGTTGGAACTGAGGAATTTTCTCTTGTGCCTGCTGTACCCAAGAGGAATCAGGTTCTGACGCTTTCCTTGTCATATATTGAAACCATTTTGTTAATACTTGAACTTTCCTGGTTGCCTAATCATTTCGTTACCTTTTTTTTGCAGCTGGAGTTGTTGAGTAAAGAGTGGAATTTCATCCTGTGTCAAACAGAACGTAACCTTGATCTTTTTGAACCCTTTTTAGCATTCAGACGTGGCCTCCTTAAGATCTTAGGTTCTGAAGAACATCTCATAGAACATTTATTTCAATCCGCTTCTGCACTCCGGAAGGTTGGCTCACTTCTTTACTCCGACTATGGGTCCACTGTGTTTGTTTGCTTCGTACATCATGATTATTTTCTGGATTCAGGGATTAAGGTTTTCTTTGGCTGCGGCTTCCTTATATGAACTCAAAGAACTTTGCTGTCACAGAGATCAGCAAACTGTGCCAAGCACTTATTTCCTGTCAAAGGTAAACAATTTACCTTTCTGTTATCCGACTGCTGATTTGAACTTTTGAAGTTCTAACTTGCTTTCCTTTCCCTTTCTCTTTTGCATCTTAATATCAGAGCATGTTTTTTTATGTGATCAATTGAAGTTCATATTCTGATAATCCTGCATTCACTCTCCAGCTTGAAGAAGCTAAACTGCTGAGAGCTCAGGGGCAGCATGATATGGCTATTGGTCTTGGTAAATACATACTGAAGAACCATACTGATGAGAGAAACAAATCAGATGTCTACCGATTGGTTGGCAAGTGGTTGGCTGAAACAAGATCGAGCAAGTAATCCTTTATATTTGATGCCTCGTATACTGTTTTTCTATTGCGAAGTGAGAACTCTTTCCACTTTTTGTATGTGTTGTTAACATGAACATTCTTTATAATAATTTTGTAGCTCAAGAACAATCATTGAAGACTACCTAAACCACTCTGTAGCTCTTGACAAAAAGTACATGTCCAGGCAGTGTCGCACGCATTTTCATTTAGCACATTACACATACAACTTGTTCAAAAGCTACGAGGAAAGACTTTCATCCAATGAATGGCAAGCCGCTCTGCGTTTAAGGAAATACAAGGTAGCTGAGTTGACAATGCCATCAATATTTGACTTTAAGCTTTGTTTATCTTAATCAATTGCTATTTAATGCAGACTAAGGAGTTGGATACGCTGCTTAAAAGACTCAAAAATTCATCCAAGGCACGTAGATAACTGGAACTTTTGAGTGTTGCTGAAACCTGAAAAGCAAGGTCTTTTATTCTTGCTACCTCGTATACTAAGCCTTCAAAATTTCAGGCTGAGAAAAGTGATTATGGTGCGAAAATCCAAGAGTTGCAGAAACAACTTGCACTTGACAGAGAAGAAGCACAGAAGATTCAGGTGTGCATATACTGTTTATCCAAGCTTCACACCAAAATTTCAAGTTCATGGTCCCTTCATATATACCAAATATACTGTTTAATAGTTCTATCCAATAACCATATATCCAGAAAAGGTGCTGATATATAGGCAAAACCTACCGTTCTCAAAAATTAACTATTTGGCAAACGGATGATGCAATATTATGATAATTTACAGAAAGATGCATTCACTTCATGTTGTGCATATATATGCCAAATTTAGTGGTAAATTCATCTGAGGCATAGAGTGCCAGAATGATGATTATTGCATCATGCAGTATTCTCTTTTACTGATTTTTCTTTTCGTAGTTGTCTACATCCAGAGGTGGAGCCAGCATACCACCAATGAGTTAATCTAATAATTTTTTGCATATCTTATACAATCACTATCTATCCATGGAGCTAAGCTCATACATTCGTCAATCTGACCATGCACTGGAATTGACTCCTATGGTGTCTGTCCTGCTTCCCCCGTCTACATTTTGGACTAGCGTGTCATGTGATTTTCATAAATGGGGTTATGGTGTCCATAGGAGCACCAAATATGGAGTCCCTCGTTCATTATGGCCTCAGTAGAAACTCACAGCATAATTTTAGCGTTACAATTAGTTGGGCATGTTGAGTGTTATGCAACGCATTCCATGGAATATTAAATTTCTCAGTTTGTTTTGAGCGTTTTATTAACTTGAGCCCTTTTACCAGGATGATCGAGACGAGTTCTTGAGTCTAGCACTTGAGGGGTACCAACGTTCCCTAGTTGTTGGTGGCAAATATGACCTACAAGTGGTATGCAATATATTTTCTGGGAATGTTCTTGTTCTTTCAGTCTCAATGTGTTTCATACTGCAAAACGGTTTACCTTCAATTCTGTGTTCTGTTCTCAAGGATACTGTTGCTTATGTCAGTGTCAAACATCTTACATTCAGGTTTTCCGGTTGGTATCACTGTGGTTTAATCTCTTCTCAAGGAAACAAGTTGTGGACTCAATGATTAAAACAACAAAAGAGGTCATCTCTTTTAGCTCCATTTCATTATTCCTGCTGGTACTTTTTTCCCTTCCATGCTAAAAAACTTTATTTTTTGGTTCGATAGGTCCAAAGCTACAAGTTCATACCATTGGTCTACCAGATTGCTTCTAGACTTGGGAGTTCAAAAGATGCTCAGGGGTCAACAAACTTCCAGGTATGCACAACATTAAGAACTGTCATATGTTGCTTCCGTGAGTAAACATGAATATGAACCTCTCAAGTAAGATCATTATTTTCCCTGGCAGAATGCATTAGCTTCTCTCTTGAAGAAAATGGCCATTGATCATCCATATCATACAATATGTCAGGTATTAAAGTTACAGTCTTCTATATATTGGAAGAACTACGATCAAAGTCTATTTTCATGGTTTTCATACAATGCGTATTGTTTTAGTGTTGAACCTAATAGTATATTGAATAGTGAACCCAGATCTAGTCAGCCAAATGCTGAATGCATGTAAAACAATCGTATAACATGGTCAGTACTGTATCAACTAATACAAATACCAACACAACGTTGTTTTAGGAGAACCCCAGCACGACTTTCACCATTAGGCCTAGTTGATGTATGGAGCAACTCGAGCACATTTTTGTTAAATCTGAGATTCTTTCAGGCCAGTAGAACACTCTTTTGCTGTTTTAAGTATGTGTCATTCTTTGGCCTCAGCTTTTGGCTCTAGCAAATGGTGACCGTGTCAAAGACAAGCAAAGAAGTAGAAGTTCTTTTGTTGTAGATATGGACAAGAAGCTTGCTGCTGAGAATCTATTAAAGGAGCTATCTTCTTTTCATGGGGCTTTGATTCGTCAGGTTTGCCACTTCTTACAATGATCATTTTATCGCGATATTCTTAACCATGGAGGTGGTCATGTAATATATTATTCATGATGCTCATCCCCACGTCTTATAGATGAAGCAAATGGTTGAGATCTACATTAGGTTAGCGGAACTGGAGACTAGGAAGGAGGTTAGTTACCTGTTCAAATAACGGCTTGTAGGGGATTTGTATACATACATTCTCCATGCTGACATATTCTTTTTGTACATCTGGTTTTCAGGACACTAACAAAAAAATCTCACTACCCAGGGAGTTCCGCAGCATTTGCCAGCTTGAACTTGCAAAGGTACTTTTTATGAAATTTACTTCTACAAATTCCTTCTGTCGCTTCCAGCTGAAAAATTACTATATGGTTAGGACAATAAGCAGTCTTTGCTTTGTGGGACCTTCTGATTTTCCTTGATTAATAACCTGGGTCTGTGTGTTCTCAACCGTGGGTGTTTTAAATGACTTATGGAAATTTCACTACGCTGCTTCTTTGTTTGTTTGATTTCATCAGGTTCCTGTTGTGACTGCTACTATTCCAGTTGACCCTAATTGTCGGTATGAAGAAGGTACCTTTCCACATTTCAGTGGGCTGGTGGATTCTATTACGTAAGTTGGGTTTTGGTTTAACACATTGTTTGTACCCGAGGATTTACTGTTTTTGGTCTTTATTGACTGTTGGAAGTCTTCCTCCATGACAGTATAATGAATGGAATTAATGCTCCAAAAGTTATTCAGTGTATTGGCTCGGATGGTAACAGATACCGCCAACTTGCAAAATCTGGAAATGATGACCTGCGACAAGATGCTGTATGTTGTTCTCTTTCATTTTATTGAGAAGTTTGACAATGTATTAGGCATACAGGGTTTGACACTAAATCAGTACTTAACTTTGGCAAAAGCTATAGTTGCCTGTGAATATCATAATACACCGCACTTCCACCCGGAGCCTGAGTAAACGCTGTCTTGTGTAAATTTCAGGTTATGGAGCAATTTTTTAGTTTGGTAAATATGTTCTTGCAAAATCACAGAGATACTTCAGAAAGGAGATTGCGAATACGCACATATAATGTAGGAATGAATGCCATAAATTTGCATTTCTCTTAAGTTTCTCCATGCCTATTTTGCAACTTGTGACAAATCAACTACTTTCTCAAGGTTGTTCCTTTCACCCCAAGTGCTGGTGTTGTTGAATGGGTAAATAGGACTGTTCCGCTTGGTGACTATCTCTTAGACAGGTAATTCTGTTCAGATTCCAGTTGTTATATGTAAAATAAATTCCAATTTCTGGATGTTTTTTATTAATTAAAGGTATTTTTGATTTCTAAAAAAACACGTCTTTCATTGGTTCGGACAGCAATAGAATTGGCGGAGCACATGCACGATATGGAACTGGAGACTGGACATTTCTGCAATGTAGAGAGCACCTGGCGTGTGTATGTTCATATCTGGAGCTTTCACTTTTATATATTCCAATAAATGATGATTAGTGTCCTTTCTGAAAGCACTTATGTTTTGTAGGAGAAAGACAAAAGGAAGGCGTTTTTCAAAATCTGCGACAACTTTAGGTTTTTGTTGATTATTTTCATTTACTGAAAAATGCAGAAGTAAAGTTGTCTGTTTTGCTTACATTTTCTTTTCTTTTTTCCTTGTCCTGCAATAACTAGGCCTGTGATGCACCATTTCTTCATTGAGAGATTCTTGCAGCCCGCAGACTGGTTCCAAAGTAGACTTGCGTACACAAGAAGTGTGGCAGCAAGCTCAATGGTAACTTTCATTTTAGTTGGTGAACGGGAGTCATTTGTCTTTGCCTATACCGGTTACTAATTTTGAGGGTTCAGGTGGGATATATTGTTGGGCTTGGAGATCGCCATTCCATGAACATTCTCATTGATGAAGACACAGCCGAGGTTGTGCACATTGATCTTGGTGTTGCATTTGAGCAGGGTCTCATGCTTAAAACACCTGAACGGGTACGTGATCGAAACCATACCATTGTAATGTTTGCTACTACTCCCTCCGTTCTAAAATAGATGACTCTCATCTTTTTTAGAATGGAGGTTACCATCCTGAAGCCTACTATGTGCGTGAAGCCTACTATAAATGATAGCCTGGATTAAGTTTCCATCTGTGCTTGTAGGTTCCATTCCGGCTGACAAGGGACATCATAGACGGCATGGGCGTTACTGGCACTGAAGGTGTATTCAAAAGATGCTGTGAGAAAACCCTGTCTGTTATGAGAGAAAACAAAGAGGCATTGCTAACCATTATTGAAGTATGTAGATTGCCAAAAGTTTTTTCATAAATGCATTCATCAGGCAAGTCGCCATTACAGTTTATCCTGATAATTGATCTAACATGGCAGGTCTTCATCCATGATCCTCTTTATAAATGGGCCCTTTCGCCACTGAAAGCCTTACAGCGTCAGAAGGTAACCAGATGATTTTTCGGTTATACAAGTATAAATGTCCACTATGCATGACTACAGCTTGCAGCGCCGGTGCTGCTGCATATGTCAGCGCTAAAGCCACTATATCGTCCATACATACAATCTTTGTCGAAACATACACCATTTTTTTTTATTAATTTCCCTTTGGAAAGTGTGGAATTCCAAAGTCTGAAGTAACATCTGATCCTTCAGGAAACTGAATACAATGACTCGTGCCTGGATGATTCTCAAGAGGCGTACGAGGGCAACAAGGACGCGGCCCGTGCGATACTCCGCGTCAAACAGAAGCTGGACGGTTATGAGGACGGCGAGATGAGGAGCGTAGAGGGGCAGGTCCAGCAGCTCATACAGGATGCGGTAGACACTGATCGGTTATGCCAGATGTTCCCAGGGTGGGCACCTTGGCTGTGAAGCCGCCCATGAGAAAGAACATAGATGGGAGATTCCGAACCCGCGGTAGAAGCGATGTTGTGACTGCTAGAGAAGCTTTTACTTTTGGTGCCCGGCGCCTGTTTTTGTGCGTGAAGGTGAGAAACATGGATGGAGATTCCGAACCCACGGTAAAAGCGATTTTGTCACTGCTTGAGAAGCTTTTACTTTCGGTGCTTGCTCTTGTGCGCGAAGGTGGGAGAGGGACTTATCACATCATACATGGGCCTGTAGGTGTACATATAACTGTTGTAGATATACTTGTCTGTTGATTGTATATAAAGGGGCCTCTTGTCTGGAGGATGTACGCATCGGAAGAAAGGTAAAACTCATGAGTAGTGTTGATGAAATGCAAAAGAAGTTGCTTTTCGAGGACTATTGTCTTTTCTTTATAATTCACTAACCGCAGTGCACGCCACAAGGACATGAATATCTTTTGACCATGGTGTCTGATGCACAACAACTATTGATGTGTGGAAAGTGAATTGGAGAGCAAATAAGAGGCAGCAAGCAGGGAAATAATTTTATGTGTGATTAGTGTAGATATCATTCACAACAAACATCGAATACAAATATTCATAATTTGGTATCTGCAAAGTTTTGGCATTGATTATCCTAATGAAAGAGCCCATGATGGTTAAATAGAAAATTATCGAGTTGAAATAAAGATTTTAGATGACTTGCATGAGCTAGGACTTAGATCATCCCTAGCCCTTGCACTAAATTTTAACCCATTAAAATTATAAGTCCTCAAATTTGAGTTATAGCTTTTGCACCAACCCTTCCTCAAAATAGATTTTTTTTGCAGATGGTCATTTAAAATAGAACTTCAAACTAGATTTAGAAAACTTGCTGGTTCATTGTACTACATAACACAACCTAAATTAAGAGCTAAACTGAGCTAAACATCTACTTATTGTCAGAGGAGATGCCAATGAGTGGCCCTCCTAATCCATGGCATTGAGGCGGGGAGAAGGTTTAGGGAGAATACTGATGAGTTGGTTAAATTTGGGCAGGAGGTGGTGTACGGTAGACTCATGAGAGTGAGTTAGATCCATCACCGACGTGTGCAACAAACAAAAATCATGGCCAAGAGGTTAGGTTTTTGGGCTAAGGGGTTGGTATAGGTTGTCCGTGGCTATACTTTGATGATATTTCGATTCCCAGCTTATCCGTTGGGCCTGTTTCTCTATGAAAAGTGAATTGCGTAAATAACCTCGATTGATGTATTTGTCATAATCAACTACACTGCACACACCTCTTTCCAGTAAAAAGACCGAATGTAAAAGCGCCTTTTAGCTCCTCTTGCCATTAAACATGAAAATTAGGTTCCCCTTTTAGATGCATACTTTCTGATTTCTTTTCTAAAATTTCTGATGTATTTTGAATTTCATATTTTATCCATACAGATTGGTTTCCACATGTGCAAAAATGCCTTCAAATAATTCAAAAATCTACTTCTTACGATTCAAAGGATGGCGCGGAAAATATGTATTGTTTGGTATTGAAGGCCAAACTTGTTTGAGTATTAGTTGGAAGACGCCAGCATGACTCAGGGGCCTTCATCTCTGACGATAATCAATGCTCCACCAAACTTTCACTTGTCTGAATAACACATTTGCCCTTTATAAATACCACCATCTTCGCCGGACTAGGAAATTCCACTGCCCCGCTTCACTTTTATATGTAGCATATTTGTAGCACTGGATCTTAGTGCGCCAACAAAGACAAGGAGCGGATGAACAATAGGAACAGGAAACCATGGGAATAGGAGATAACAGGAAGATCTGATGACCGTGAAAATACATCACATACTATTTGGTAGCTAAAAGCATAGGTAAGCAAGCTCACTCACACTTTGGAGTAAACATACACTCAAGACGACGATACAAGCACCTACTCTCCTGACACGATGGTTTATTCATTGTCAAAGCTCAAAAAAGATCTCTCTATACAGACATTTAGTTGTAGCAGACATGAATTCCCACAAAAGTTTTGATGGAAGACCAAAATTCCACCAAAAATCAGAGTCATTCTTTGATTGATGGTCATGAATAATGTCCTAACTAGAGATGATTTGCTATGGTCATGATGATAGCATTGAGCATCTCTTCTTCAGATGTTTTGTTACTAGACTGGTATGGAGCCTTTTTAAGTGTGCTTTCAATTTAAGATCTATACCTGACAGTTTGAGTGTATTTTTTAGTAGTTGGTGTTGCTGCGGGAAATACACTTTGGTTCCTGGTTGTATATGCACCCTATATGGGGATTTTTTTTAATATTTTAACAAAAAGTCAAAATAGGTAAGAACTATTTGACAAAACACTTGACTTACTTTTGCACTGATATATAAATGTCGACGAAAAAAAAATAAAAGTTGACCTCACAGCAAAAAAGACAAAAATTATTTGCTATTATAAGTCACTATTCACACTATTTTAGCCAAAAAATTGTCTTTTTTGAAAAGAAGTCAAAAGGATATATTTTCTTGTGGATTTTATTTCTCACGAGTACAATAGAAGGTCAAGTTTATTTTAAAAATATTTTCAGGAATTTTTGACTTTTTGTTGAATTACTAAAAAAAATCCCATATAGGGTGCATATGTCCCCATAGACCAAAAGTTCCCCTCCGTGTTGTTGCTATATTTTGGATAATTTTGAGATGTAGAAATGACATAGTATTTGAAAGGATGGCCAGTAATGATTCTGTTATACCGATAAAAATGACTAGTCATTAGATAATGTTGGGCCTTGTGGCAGATAAAGGAGGAAAGTCAAAAGGTGTTGATGCTGGGAGCAAAAATCATAGAGCATGTAAGTGAAGTTTGCCGAGCATCTCAAGGGTGGCATCCTGAAGTTTTTCAGCTCCATGGCTGAAGCTTCTTCAACTTCGACATCCTTTGCATCTTCTATGGTGATCTTGCTCTTGGATGCATGAGTTCTCTTTTGCTGCCTCATAGCTACTCCAGTGTCGCATGGTCTGGTGATGTTTCATGGGCATGTAATACAAGTATGGTGATGTTTCATTGCCATGCAATGTAAGTATGGAGTCTGGTGTTTGATGCCTGTTTAGCGGGTTTGCTTTCAGGCTTTTGATGATGATATGCTGGTAGTTCTTTGACTAGGTTTATGTAATGAATCAGATGGCTTTTTTAATAATAGAAATCAGAGGTGGAGGCCTCTGTTTCGTTAAAAAAAATCCTGCAAACAAACAAAAACACATAAAAAAGCAGCAGCAGAAGAAAGTCGAGGCCGGAATAACATTTTGCCCCGACTGCGAATAAGACATGCTCTCAGCAGCAGCGTCGACATAGAAATGCTTCAGCACTCAACACACAGCATTGTACCACTACATTAGCCCTTGTTTTGAAGTGAACATTTACAAAAGGTCCGCACGTTCAGACTAGAAACGAACCTGCTGATACTCATGTACATCTCGTGCTACAGAACGCTGCAAACTTCCTTTCCAAAAAGAGCTACAATCCTAATTGAAAATTCGACATGGTGTTAGCACCAGCTTCACGAGGATAAATACATACAACGAAGATCCGCCACATCCGACGTAGGCAAGGGCTTCCCTGGAGGGACGGCTGCCAACAGGCTCAACGATGACTTGTCTAGCAGCTCACGAGTACAATAGAAGGTCAAGTTTATTTTAAAAATATTTTCAGGAATTTTTGACTTTTTTTGAATTACTAAATTTTTTTCCCATATAGGGTGCATATGTCCCCATAGACCAAAAGTTCCCCTCCGTGTTGCTGCTATATTTTGGATAATTTTGAGATGTAGAAATGACATAGTATTTGAAAGGATGGTCAGTAATGATTCTGTTATATTGATAAAAATGACTAGTCATTGGATAATGTTGGGCCTTGTGGCAGATAAAGGAGGAAAGTCAAAAGGTGTTGATGCTGGGAGCAAAAATCATAGAGCATGTAAGTGAAGTTTGCCGAGCATCTCAAGGGTGGCATCCTGGAGTTTTTCAGCTCCATGGCTGAAGCTTCTTCAACTTCGACCTCCTTTGCAGCTTCTATGGTGATCTTGCTCTTGGATGCATGAGTTCTCTTTTGCTGCCTCATAGCTACTCCAGTGTCGCATGGTCTGGTGATGTTTCATGGGCATGTAATACAAGTATGGTGATGTTTCATTGCCATGCAATGTGAGTATGGAGTCTGGTGTTTGCTGCCTGTTTAGCGGGTTTGCTTTCAGGCTTTTGATGATGATATGCTGGTAGTTCTTTGAGTAGGTCTATGTAATGAATCAGATGGGAGAGTGGCGTTACTGGTAGGGGTGGCATCTGGACATGTTATCCTGGCCCTAGGTCCATCTCTAGAGATCTAGACTAATGGGTCCATCTTTAGGATATACGGGTGTAAGAAAATGCAGCCATCTGACGCTATACTATGAGGAACAGTGATGTACGGTAGCCTGCGGGCTCGTTTATTGAAATTCAGGTTACCTTGACGCCGTGGCTCGCCTCCGTAACGAAAAGATGTGCGGGGATCAGAAATGTATGCGTGCCGTTTGCTGCAAAAACATCGCCGTCAAGGTTCAGTAAACGCTGACGGCGGATGAAGCCGTGGGGCAGCAAAAATATCTCGGTCAGCTTTAAGAAAAAAAACACACCTCGGTTCCCATCTACTCAGTTGAGCCCTTCCCCCTAGCTCGACGGCGGAGGGCATATCAATGGTGGCGGCGAGCAATATGGCGGAGTTTGCGGACCTACGCCACAATGGGCTCGGATATCTGCTGGATCTGATTGACAGGTAATTTCTCCACCGTATTATTCTGTTCGATTCGATCCGAAGACGCGTGAGCGGAAATAGTCAATGACTGGTCTTCGGTTTGTTGAACATGCCATAGGCTCCCGCTCAGAGAGGTCACTGCGGATGTTAAGCAGCCAGATCCATTGGTGTTGACGTCCGTTGAGCCGCCCGCACCGGCAAACGCTGACTCGTCGTGCGCGGGTGTGGTTGGACAACTTGGCGGCGTTGCTGAGCAGAACGATCCCGCTGGCAGGAGGAAGCAATAGCAAACCTAGCCCGTGAGTCGACCGGGAAGGTGAACCCAGAGGCACCTGGGTGAACCAGATGGTATACATAAAATTCAATGTTCTTTCTCTCTGGATTCATGTTTTATTTTTATTTTTAGTGCCTGTGTTGATAGATGTCCAGGGACATTACTACTACTGTCAACTAGCTGACCCCCTGATTTTGGTCGTCATCCTCATCCATGCGCGTAATTAGCATACATAGCGGTTTGTGGACAGATCATTACGTCCAAATGTGCTGATGCACAAAAATCACGCCCCACTGTTATATGTGAAAGGATTGCATCATCTCAAAACTGTGAATTCAATTTCAGGTTAAGACTTGAGAGTAGGACGTGACCCTCCGGACAGGGCACCCTATCCAGGTATAGTCACTCCATTAGAAGAAACAATCAGGAGATACGCTGATAAACTCTCAGACAATGTAGTGAAGCCAGAGATTGGGATGAGTTTTGACTCACTCGGGGAAGCATACGATTTCTATAACCTGTATTCTTGGGAGCTTGGATTTGATATACGATATGGCAAGGGATGGCTGAACATCGAGCGGACAAAGTGTATGCAGGAGATTGTTTATGGATGCTCAGTTAGCACTTAAGAGTTAAGAGCCGAAAAGAAAAGATTTGGCAGTTTTTTAACATATTGATTGCACGGGAATTCATTTTTAAAATTTGACACGGAGAAAACATTTTTTTTGCAGGGGAAGCCTGAGCAGCAAAATAACCGATCTTACCGGTGCGAGTGCCCTGCAATGATGAGATTACTTACAGGTGCAGACAATGATGGCTCATTGCTGAACACTGGTCAAGCCACAACCATTCACTGTCTCTTACTTGCGGTGAGAAAGTTCATTGGCCATCCACAAGCACATAAATGTGTACAATGTGAACTTGAACAAGGCACAACATGGTTGGCAGCTTCTTTGGTTCAACCCAGAATGTGCCTTCAACAAAACGGACGTTGCGCAATCTGTGTGGCCGGATAAGTCAAGACCAGACTGACGATGATGGAAATAAGACACTAGCTGTGTTCAAAGGGATACAACGGAACGATCCAGAATTTACCTACCGAGTACAAGGTGATGAGGAAAGCAGGATCAAGCGAGATACCTCACGAACTGAAGATGTTCTTCCTGCCCTGCCTCCCTCGGACACTGGAGCTGTTGTTCGGTCGCCGTCCACATCCGAAAGGCCCCCATCAAGATCCTCCAAGAACGAAGGATTCCAAGAGAAAAGCCTCATCAAGATCCTCACCAAGGTATTCCCATCAGAATTATGGAAGTGTTCAAATGCTAATGACCTCAAAAAAATTCAATTACACATGCTTTAGCATCTCAAAAGGCACTCAAAAATGTAACTTGTACTGTTGTACATGCTTTAGCAAATACATATCTTTTTTCAAGTACCATTACATGCTTAAGAATTACTCTGAACTTCTGTAGTGTGAATTGCATATGTAGTGTCTGTTTTCAGAAAACAACCTTGTTTATGTGATGGTTCAGTGGTCAAATGATATTATTCTTGGCTAATTTGTTTTCTAGAAACAAACGATTCTGCAGTCACTAGTCCTAGAAAAATCAACAAGGCAGTATTGGTGATTTGTGAGAACTGAACCATTGAATCCAGTGAGAACCAGGATGCTGGTATTTTGAGTCCAGTGAGAACTGAACCTTTGAATCCTTTTTTCAGGGCACTGCTCAGATTCTTTTGATAGGGTCTAGTTAGTGCTAAAAGCATACAAGGTACTTGTCATAAAGTTCCTGTCATCCCACTCCATTCAAAAAACAATTGTAGATCTATATAGCTGTTCAGACAGTAAACTTTGCTAATTGTTCGCGGATGGACAACTTGATAGCTTGCTCTTTCCTTAATCATTTCATTGCAATTGCTCGGGAACTTGCACAACATACAGTAGATTTCTATCTCGTATCTTACTCAAGTTTTCTGTATGACTTCTTAAAGCTGCTGGGAAATTGTCAAACTGATAGCTAACTTAGAAAATAGTAAGATTGGAATCAGTACTTGCTAATGCCCGACACTTGAGGGGGAGGCCAGTGTTCTGAACTTAATTGCTTTTCGCACCTAACAGGTAAATATGTGAGAAGTTTAACTGTCCATATCAATCCTAGTCATACTTGTGGAAGTCTTTTTCAGGTAGTAGCCATATTAAGCCACACATCCTTTTCTCTTCAAGAACAAGTGCAAACCTTTCAAATTATACAGCAACCGATCTAAAAAAAAGATATACACGAGTTAAAATATAAGATCCTAGTACACTTTATTCAAAACTCTTCTGCTAATTAAACTGCCTTTTGTGAAGACATAGTATAGTTGAGCATTCATATGGTGATTTCCAAGTACAGAATTATCTGTGAATTCACATCCTAGAAGAGAAACAATCTCCAAACCTCATGCTCGAATTAAATTTGGTTTGCACAAATAATTATTTACCATCTGGATTCAAATATGTGAGCATGACCATCTGTCTACAATATTTTTGATCATGCCAATAACCATCTGCCAATGCATCAGTTCTCTTGTTCATCTCACTGACAATCAACCTATTTCCATTTTGTGCCAGGCCAAGTCTTCCAAGCAAAACAGCAGGAAGCAAGAAACTAAGCAGTAGTTTGTAATCCTGTTGAGTTTACTGATTGGGCATCATGTTTACAATGTTGAGTTTACTGAATGGGCATCATGTTTCAGAATAATTTTGAGGGTTCTCTGGCTGTACACTGAATCTTATGTCTTGTTTCTTTCTGTACACTTTTTGAATGAGCAAGAAACCAAGCAAAACACTGAGTTTACTGAATCCTGTGTCTTTTTGTACACTTCTAGTAATCATCGGCTAATACACACTGCTGTAGTTTGTGTCTTTCTGTTAGACAAGCATCGTCCGCCGTGCTAATTCTAGTGCTGTGTGCGTTATGCGAGCTGCACTAGTTTGGTTGATTCACTAATTTGGCTGCACTTGTTCCCTGTCAAATTGGCCTACGTGGGTGTATGTGGCCTGTGCGCACGATGAAGAACAACCGGCTCGAGTGTGGAGGGGTGGGGACTGGGACCTACGATTACTTATCCACCCCACCGGCTGGTAGGTTGCCGTTCGCTGCGTCCGTCAACACGCAGTGTCGCACCGGAACAGGGAGACGCAGGAAGAAACCTGATCCATCCACGAGTATCCTGTACTGGTCTGACGGAGTGGCTGAGCAGCAAATTAATGCGTGGGCCCTGCCCTGAAATACTATGGCAATACGCTTGTCGCATACAGTGTGGAATACAGAAAACGCATGCATCCCCAGAAGAGTCATCGAACGTGATTTCAGGATCAGCTGTGCTCAGGACCAGATGCGAATTTTCCATCAGATGGCTTCTTTAATAATAGAAATCAGAGGTGGGGGCCTCTGTTTCGTTAAAAAAGATCCTGCAAACAAACAAAAACACATAAAAAAGCAGCAGCAGAAGGAAGTCGAGGCCGGAATAACATTTTGCCCCGACTGCGAATAAGACATGCTCTCAGCAGCAGCGTCGACATAGAAATGCTTCAGCACTCAACACACATCATTGTACCACTACATTAGCCCTTGTTTCGAAGTGAACATTTACGAAAGGTCTGCACGTTCAGACTAGAAACGAACCTGCCGATACTCATGTACATCTCGTGCTACAGAACGCTGCAAACTTCCTTTCCAAAAAGAGCTACAATCCGAAGCGAAAAATCGACATGGTGTTAGCACCAGCTTCACAAGGATCCATACATACAACGAAGATCTACCCGTAATACCGCCACATCCGACATAGGCAAGGGCTTCCCTGGAGGGACGGCTGCCAGCAGGCTCAACGATGACTTGTCTAGCAGCTCCAACATTGATGAGTTGAGAGGTTCCGAACGGGCCTGAAGGATGCACACAGCTTTTCTCCACATTCATACATTAGTAACTACTTGTCCGAGTCTCTCAGGTAGGTGCAGGCTGGAGTAAAATAGGCAGCCAGAGAACTTCAACTCCATTGCTTAAGATACATTGTGCTTCGAGTTGCATCTCGTGAGAGAACAGAATAAACCTGAAAACAGAGACAGGAACGTGAAATAGTTCAGCAAAACGCTATGAAGAGTGAAGGGACTTCACAGTTACAAAGTTATTACAGCTTTCCATATAGCCTTCTGCACAGTAGTTAATTAGTGTACAACTGTACATTACATTAAACAGATTTGAGTTTTATGGCATTATAAATTGACCAGAAACTATTGTAGTAGGGCCTGAAATCTACAGCCTACATATAACTAAGTGGATCCTACATTTTAAGTGGCCCATCCACCCTCATCTTCTCCTGAGAGAAAATCCTTGAAGCGGACTAACCAATTTAGATGGATGAATGCGGAAGATTCATCATATGTGCTTGGGCTATGCATAGCAAGTACCTAATTCTAGGACTAAAGTACACAGCATGTTGGGCCATATCGGCAGATACACATGATGGTAAGTTGGTAACCAACGCAATTAAGAAGATCGGCTTTTGTCCCAGAAAGCACACTTTCCTTTGACTAGCCTAGCATCAAGACTTAACATTTCTCCTTTTTTTCCTACCTTAACTGCACAATTCAAAAGTAGTAATGGAACAGATGATCCTTAAAGAGCATGCAGTACAACTTTTATCATAATGGGTAGAAATAATACATCCCGAAAGTGCAGGTTGGGGCACAGCATTTTCCTTTTCTCAAACCACACTTGCCTTCCACTAGCCCTTAGCCCCCAGCATTCCCCAAATCTCCACCACCCCCTCTCTTTATTTCCTGTTCCTTAATTGCGCAAGTCCAAAGTAATACTGGGAAAGATGGTTCTTAATGAAGTGCAGAGTACAGCTCTTATCAAAAAGGTAAAACAGCTGAAAACGACATTTTGCGGGTAGATATTGGTGTTTGTACATAAGAAAATGCAAGATATTTGGCATAGCAAAGAAAGCTAGCCAGCTAAACCTGTTTGCTTCTTGCTGGAAAGATGGACATTCTTATGTGTGGGTTTCAACTTGGTCAGTCAGTTAAATTTTCGAGAGTCGGAACTCAGAAGAAGAATTGACACCTCATAAATTAAGCGCCACACGCAAATCAAACAGGATTATCTATGTCATGTATCACTGATGAATGATGATCAGTGCTAACATAATTTTCCAACGTCGCAAAAAGAAAGAAAGTGACCGGGAATAATGATTTGGCAAACCAATTGTTGATCATACGAATTGAATTATTTCATTTAAGTTTATATGAAGGTTACTGGCTTATCACCATCACCAAAAAAAACTTAAGTAACGAACACCAAACACATCACTGCTGAATCATCAATCTAGGAGCCTGTTCAAACTCCGATACTCTTTCAGGATTTGTGCAATAACGTATTGCCAGAGTTCATAATGTTCATGAGAAGTATGATTTTAAATTGAGTTCCATTGTATGATTGTACACTCAGTCTAGCAATGTACTCATGTAAATTGAGTTTGGAGCCAAAACTGAATATTTAAAGGGAGAACTAGTATATATACTAGCCGAAACAAGTGCTTCACAATAACTCCATACAAGTACACACTAATTCGATGATTGGTTTATCATAATTTGCTTCTTACGACAAAATAAACAAAATATTAACACGAGGTAAACCTAAATCCAACATTCTGACTAACACTCAAATCTTAAAATTTCTAACTATGTTGGTAAACTATGTTGGCTACAAATCTACAATGCATCACAATGGTGGTGAGCTGGTGATGATAGTGTCACAATTGTGCAAAATAAGGTTGAGTCAGTCCTTGGAGGCAAAGCTAAATAATCAGACAAATATTGGACCGAATGCAATGTGAAATTTACCTCTCACAGATGAAACTTCTGGAATGGCACTCCCTCCATAGCTTAGAATGAGTTCATCTCAAGGCTATACATCCTCCGCTTGAGGAGCACACCGACGGCCGTCCGATATGGCTCCTCAAAGGCATCTGAAACCCAGGATCCACCTGCCGAGCCAGCAGTTGCATTCCCAACTGCGTCCATCATTGCCTCTTCGCTCGGCTTGATGGCCACCAGTGTTGCTCCATTCAAGACCGTGCCCCCAGGCAGCTCAATGTGTGGCGCATACCACAAGCGCATGCTAAGGGCCGGCATGAGCGTGCGGTGTGAGTCACCAGACGCTGATACTGGCCTGACCCGTAGCTCCTGCAGTTGCCACTTGTCCATGGTGAGCACGCCCTGCCCATCGGCGTCCGTCAGATCCAGGCTCTCCAGCAACGCGTGGTCGGAAATGATGGGCTGCAGCAGGTAATGCCGGGCCGACGCGGCAATCAACGAGCTGATGGTCCACAGCACCCGCAGCTTAAGCCCCCCGTTGGTGTAGAAGGACTCCGGTATGCTCCCTGAATCGTCAGACTCGGCGCAATCAGCAGTTGGAGGAGGAGGCGCGGCCGTGGCGCCGTCCTTGGCGGCAGAGGACGGCGAGGCGGAGGCGGAGGCGGCGCCGAGGATGACGCAGCTGCCGAGCGTGGAGCCGAAGTCGGCCTTCCACTTGAGCAGCACGCCGTCGTCCATGCCGAGCTCGCCGGCGGGGAGCTCGATGCGCAGGCTGCGGAGCTCCCTGAAGGAGCGGAGCACCTCGGAGGGCGAGTGGTGCGAGACGTCGCCGGGGGGCGCCGACGCCGAGGAGGAGGAGAGCGAGGAGGCGGCGGAGCGGCGGAAGGAGGAGAGGGAGGCGGAGGCGGGGAAGTCGGCGGCGGGGCCGGCGTGGGAGAGGATCTGGCCGAGCGCCTGGATGGGCTTGACGATGCCGCCGATGAGCATGCGCGCGATCTGGGAGAAGACGCCGCGCGCGCGGGCGGAGGCGGAGGCGGTGGGGGAGGAGGGCGCGGAGGAGGACGGGGAGGAGGAGGCGGGGTCGTCGGGGATGACGCAGTCGACGCGGACGAGCACGGAGTCGACGAGGGGCACGAGGGCGTGGAAGCGGCGGGAGACGAGCGCGCAGCGGCCGAGCGCCTTGACGTCGCCGATGCGGTTGAAGATGAGGAGGAGCAGCGGGTCGGGGAGGCCGTCGAAGCGGTCGTCGGCCGCCGCGGCGGCCGAGAGGCGGTGCGGCTGCTG
>NC_041380.1:532698407-532700675 GCF_002162155.2 Triticum dicoccoides | reverse complement strand
GGCTGCTGCTCCTCCTCCTCGCGGCGCCACCGGCGGGGCCCCGCGGCGGCGGCGGCCATCGGCCGCAGCGGATCTGGGGGAGGGGGAGGGGGGAATGCGGGGCGTGGGAGGGAGGCCACGAGGAGAGCCAGAGAGAGAGGGGGGCGTGGAGGTGGACGGCTTGCACTGCCTTGAATCCTCGATGTTGCTCTGTCTGCTCTCTCTCTCTCGGCCTCGGGGGAAGACAAAATGCGGTGGAGCCCCCGCACCTTCCCGAAATCGTGGCCGTGCGATGCAGCTCTTTTTCACTTTAATAATTCGGCTTTGGAGGTTTTCATCGGAGAGGCCAGGCCCTACCGGCACCGCGATTTGATTCAGAATCTGAAATCCTAAGCTAATCAAACTCTAGATTAGCCTAGAAAAAAAAGTGTTGGCAGGAAACTCTATGTTAGAGCATCTATAAAAAGGATTGGACAGTCCAGCCCCCTAAACGTCTGCAAGCGTTTTCCCGGACACGTCCAAAGCCAGTGCTGAATGGCCCCCTCATTTGTCCTCTCGGACAACCACACCTCTCATATATCCAGACTCTCGAATCCATGCAATTTCATGCCCGTCCATCATATAGCATGAATTCATCATTAATTTAACGGCGCAACCAAAAAAAACCACAATTCAATAATTCAACACATGCCAAAAATGGAATACAATAATTTATAGATAGGCGACACGATAATGAATCGTTCGACGCTCGTGGCGGTGGTTGCGACTGCGGCCGCACTCTCTTTTCGCGTGCGTTGATCTCCTTTTTCTTCGCCTCAAGCCACTTCGATGTAGGCGACCTCCTGGCCTGCAACTTCCTGCTTTGCGCTGTTGGGCGCACCGCTTCCACTAGACGACGTTCTCCACCTTGCAACTAACTCCCATGGACATGACCCCGACAAACTCCGCCGAGGTATCATCCATGCTGGCGGTGAGAGACAGGGAACTTAGCGACGACATCTACGAGGGCGTCCGTGTACTCGACGACAACATCTACGACCGCAGACATGGAGCAAGGGTGGAGCACGACGATGACCCAGACTCAGGAAATGAAGGACAGATGCGAAAGAAGGGAGATCGATATGATGGACTCGGTCAATTTGAAGGGAATTAGGGTGGTTTCGTCTCTCGGACCAGACATGCCGGACGTGTCCGATACCCTATATTCGGCCGGCCCTTATATGAACTGGTTTTGAGGGGTGCGATTGGTTTACATTTTTGTGATGGTCATTGATCAGGCCGTCCGGATGGATGTTTGATAATAATACGGCAGGTCCGGGTGTAGATGCTTAGACCATAGAAAATGTGGGCACGAGACTCCATGCAGTATTATACTACTAGAGAAAAGGTAATCTATCATGAGATAGTAGACGAGAATTTATACATCCAGTTGAAAGAGACAAACAGGAGTAGACAGTTGTACACTTGCACTATTTTAAGGACAAACAGGGGAGACTAGTAATAACTAATAACTTTGAAATCTTTAAAGTTTTGAGAGAAATTCGGTAGCTTTCGTCGGTGCGAACCCTACCACTAAGCTATGCAAACTCTAGAATACACAGATGAAATGTAGGCAGGAAACTGCATAATATACGTACGTACCAAAGAAAAGGTAGGCACGAACGAGGCTTGGTGATCTATGATGGTAGACGAGAAGATGCATCCGTTGACAGAGACAAAAATGAGTATCTATATATACAGTTTTTTTTGGGTATCTATATATATAGTTATATTAACTTGTACTCCCTCGGTTCTTAAATACAAGTCTTTTTAGACATTTCAAATGAATTACAACATACGAATGTATGTAGATATATTTTAGAATGTGAATTTATTTATTTTGCTCCGTTTGTAATCGTTTGTTGGAATCTTTAAAAGAACTTATATTTTGGAACGGAGAGGGTATTTTAACAAGCCTGACTTGGTTTGCCTATTGTTTGCTTGATAAGAGAGAGTGACATTTGGTGATTCACAAGAATCAGTAAACATTCGCAAAATTGCTGCACGATCCGTCCAACTAGGAAAAACAACAACTCCGTACGCATTAATCTGATTGATTGATTAATGGTGGTAAGTAAATTTGAGCTGCTCCACGCAAAAAAAAAAACTGTAAAACCTTGGAGGGTGGGGGCTGGGCGGTGGTGACTGATGCAGTGCACGCGGGGGAGTGGCTGCCAACGCTCGGTAAGGCTGCGTTCGGTTGACAGGGAATTGAGAGGGGTTTGACAGGGATTGAAGTGGATTGATTCC
>NC_041380.1:532611616-532698170 GCF_002162155.2 Triticum dicoccoides | reverse complement strand
AAACCTAACGGTAGGGTAGGGGCTCCCTTTTTTCCTAGACTAGACTAGATGGATTCTGCTCGTCCAGCTTTGAGCTTTCATCCTTTTGTTTAGGACCGGGCTCTCTTTGGCAATTGGCATCCCCTAGGAGTAGGACATACTCCCTCCTTACTTGTCGCAGGTACGGATGTATCTAGATGTATTTTAATTCTAGATACATCCATTTCTACGATGAGTAATTCGGAACGAAGGGAGTAGAAAAGAAAAAGGAGTAGGACATAGAGAGAGCGGGCAGTGCTGCGGCACGGGCGTTGGAAAATGTGTGTGTGTTTCTCGTATTCTGATGCCTGCCTCGGCGTGCAAATGTGCGTTTGCGATGATGGGGTGGCAAGTGGCAACGGATCTGGCCATCCATGCGGAGTATCTTTTCTCAGTCGAGTGCTTTGGTCATTTCTCAAATTCTCAGTGAAGCGCGGCCATCTTTGTTACTACTACCCGACTCGGGTGGATGAACACGTATTTTTGTCCAACCAATGCAGGATTATTCCTTCTTATTTTTTCCGCTGAATGCAGGATTATCCTTTTCTTATTAGTATTATTTTCAGCTGAATGCAGGATTATTCTTGCTAGAGACTTCCGTATGCATGCCGTTGCGCATCTGCACGCTTGGGTGGTTGGCTGGTCGGCGGTCGATCAAGAAAAATGAGGAGGGAGCGACAAGGCCATGCAGGCCGCGTGTGCCGTAAGCGTAACTAACTCGTGACGGCAACCGTCGGACCGCCGTTCTCGATCGCGGCGGCGACGGCGGCAGGGTTAGCGTGAAACGGCGGCTCGGTCGGTGGGGCGGACGCGTCCCTCGCTCCCTCCAACGCAATGCAGTGCCAAGTGGGGGAGCCGCACAGGTTGGGGTTGCGCTCGCTCCTTCGCTTCGTACCAGCTCACGCACCACACACGCACATCCGATAATGCTCGAGGTGGCTGGGCCGTCGTACGGGTGGTCTCATCCGGGCCGTCCAAACCTGCCGGATCGACGCCGTCCGTCGACGTACCCCCGCGCCAGGCCCGGGTTCATGCGCCTTGCACCCGACCTGGCTTTCATTTTTCCTCTCTGTTGGTTCAGCTGTTGTACCGGACGCGCGGGAATGGATATCGACTTGTTGAATAAAAACATAAAATGAAAAGATGGAGCGGCAGTTGACATCCATCAGCTCTCGGGGTTTGAAAACGTGCAACTTGTTTCCATGATCAACAAAGGTCAGTACAACATACGCGTGTTTTTATTGGGAAACAACAATGATAATGGAGAGCTGACTGGACCTGGACGTCGAGTACAAGGTTCAGTCAGGGTCAGGGATGCGCTGTCAATTCATCAGCTATATATGATGGTCAAGTGGAGAGATGCCAGTGCAGAATCAGAGCAACAAACCCGTAAGTTGACAGCCATGATAACTATAGATAGATATTGTTGTCAAGCCAAGTCCCACACGTAGGATTCCTTCCTTCGTGTAATCATCCCAAACACGCTACAAGCACTGAAGCACACAAAAAACATTTCTTGGACCGGGTTTGCATCAAAACAATCAAAGCTAAGCCAGTTAACGATGGAATGTGTTCAATGTCTGAAAATTACAAGAGGGAAAATATGTTGATAAATAGGCAATTTCTCGATTAAATTAATCCATGAGTAAATCATTAGCATGGCATTGATTAAGTTGATGACGTAGTGACTCTGATCTAAACATGCACGTACTAAGCAAACAGTAGACAAATCTACACATACTGCTAGTACTGCTAATATGAAAATAATCAGGAGCGGGATAAACGAGTTATACCCTCCAGTAGGCCACGCAGAGGCCGCGGCTTTGGTGGCAGCAGCGGCGTCCTTCTTGTCGGCTTCAGCTTTCTCGGCGGCGGCACGGTCGGCGTCGGTGGACATGGTGATGATGAAGGCGACGCGGACGTAGAGGAAGTAGACGATCGGAAGCGAGCAGTCGCGTAATCGCTGCCCAAAAACCTATTCGCCCCTCACCCCGTACAGGAACCAGAAGGGCGTGGTTTCGGAGACCTGCTCTCCCGTCGACCGTGTACGCGGCGGACGGGATGGAGTCACCGGCGGCAGCAGCAGCAAAGGAACGACGGTGGGCGTGCGCGTGAGCAGATGTGATCTGTTCGTGGCGGCTAGGGTTATGAGACACCGCATACTTATAGGCGCAGCCGCGTGGAGAGACGTGGGCTCGACCCACGTCCGAGTCCGTGACAGCCCACGATCCGACATCTCAGATCGTGGCCCAGCTGTCAGAAAACTATCCGTTAGTGACTGGCAAAAATAAGCGCGTAGGTGTGAGCTCGGCTCGGCTCAATCCCGCAACCCGCGGCGCGTCATGACGAGGCGTGGCATGGCGAGGCGGGCGGCGGCGGAGGAGTGCGCGAGGGCCTCTTCTCTTCTCAAGCTCCAATAGCATGTAGAAGAGAAACCCTTATAAACCACTCCAACTCTCCTTCCACTTCCGGGGTGGGACTAAACTTCCCACTACACCTAGTGCCATATAACCCACATGGGCCCTTAGAATTTTTCAGAAATTGCAATATGGGCCTAGAGCCCATCTCAGATTTCAGCAATTCCCTACCAGATCTCGAGGGCCCATTGTGTCCTCTGTTCCAATTGCTGTTTCGATATACCAATGTTTCAGTGAAGACCTGTTAAGGTTGAACTTCACCTAGAACAAGTGGCTACACTCCTTCACAACTGAACAATGGACTATGCCTTGAATTGTCAGTTTGGCGTAAAGAAGTTTCACTACATGTCTTACTAGTACTAGGCTGCCGAAGGCTGACCCCTCGGGTGGAGCATATAAGTCACACTCCTGGCCTATTCATGAGCTTACTAGAGATCACCCCAATCTCATAGACTGTGACCACCAGTCGGGCTCATATAGGTGTGTTCCTCCAAAGATCGCTCTGTAGGATAGCATCTTGCTTTTATAAGCTTTGGAACACATTGAGACCGTAGTCATCCTACCATACAGTATCGAGAGTATTGCATCTCCAACGGAGTGGGTTAGTATAGTTACTCTCCTCAGTTCACCACTGGCTTGTTTTCCCAGGTCCTAGTTCACGGGATCTCCGATCACATAGGTTGGGTTACCACCATGGCAACTCATGTGGGTCTCATACCCATCTCCCTCGATGCATTATCTATCACAACACGTGATAGCCCTTTTGTAAAGGGATCTGCCAGATTCTTAGCCGTATGGACATAGTCCAACGCTATCACTCCGGAGTTTCTTAATTTTCTGACAGCTTTTAATCTCATTCTTATGTGTTTCGTGGACTTCATGTTGTCCTTTGAACTCTTCACCTTGGTGATGACAATTTGATTGTCACAGTTCATAAGGATAGCCGAAACCGGTTTATCAACCAATGGCAAGTCCATCAAAAGATCTCGAAGCCATCTCGCTTCAACACCAGATGTGTCTAATGCCGTTAATTCTGCTTCCATTGTCGATCTCGTTAAGATCGTTTGCTTGCAAGACTTCCAGGAAACAGCGCCACCTCCAAGAGTAAACATATACCCAGTTGTGGCCTTCATCTCATCAGCATCAGAGATCCAATTCGCATCACTATACCCTTCAAGTACCGACGGGTATCCGGTATAGTGAAGTCCATAGTTCATAGTACCTTTCAGATAGCGCATAACTCTCTCAACAGCATGCCAATGTACATCACTCGGTTTGGAAACAAAACGGCTCAGTTTGCTCACAGCAAACGCGATGTCAGGCCTCGTTGCGCTCGCTAGGTACATCAGTGAACCAATGATTTGAGAGTATCTCAATTGATCTTTAGCCATGCCTTTGGACTTTCGAATCGATACGCTAGGATCATATGGTGTTTGAGATGGTGTGCAGTCTGAATATCCAAAACGACTCAACACCTTCTCAACATAATGGGATTGCAGAAGTGTGATCCCACCCTCATTATCTCTCAGTAGCTTGATGTTCAAGATAACATCAGCCACACCAAGGTCTTTCATCTCAAAGTTCTGAGATAGAAACGATTTGACCTCCTCAATAACTTTGAGGTTTGTTCCGAATATCAGTATGTCATCAACATACAAGCACAGTATAACTCCTTCGCCCCCACCATGGCGATAGTATACACATTTGTCAGCCTCATTAACAACGAAACCAACAGATGTCAGAGTTGTATTAAACTTATCATGCCATTGCTTAGGTGCTTGTTTCAGGCCATATAAAGATTTTATCAACCTACGCACCTTTCTTTCCTGACCATCTATCACAAAGCCATCAGACTGTTGCATGTAGATTTCCTCCTTTAGCTCTCCATTTAGAAAAGCCGTCTTAACATCCATCTGATGGACGAGAAGACCATGTGAGGCCGCCAACGAGAGTAATACTCGAATGGTGGTCAGTCTAGCCACATGTGAATAAGTATCAAAGAAATCTTCCTCTTCTTGCTGGTCATAGCCCTTGGCCACAAGCCTAGGCTTGTACTTTTCAATCGTACCATCGGGCCTAAGCTTCTTTTTGAGCACCCACTTACATCCCAGTGGTTTGCAACCATAGGGACGGTCAGTGACCTCCCATGTCCCGTTAGCCATGATGGAATCCATCTCGCTACGGATCGCTTCCTTCCAGTAGTCAGCTTTTGGAGAGGCATACGCTTCTGAAATAGAAGTGGGAGTATCATCCACGAGGTACACGAAGAAATCATCACAAAGGTCTTTGCAGTCCTTTGTCTCTTGCCCCTACCATGGGTTTCCTCGTCATCCTCCTCAGGATTTTCATCATGTGTTTGTTCATAATATTCCATAGGGATGGCAGGTTCAGGAGTCTCCTCAGATTCCTGTCTAGAAGTGCTTTGCATATCTCTCATAGGAAAAATATCCTCAAAGGATGTAGCATCCTTAGACTCCATAATTGTACCGATCTTCTGGTCAGGTACCTCAGATTTCACTACTAGAAATCTATAGCCAACGATGTTCTTAGCGTAGCCCAAATTAACGCAGTCCACGGTCTTGGGTCCAAGCTTACGCTTTTTGGGGATCGGCACGTTGACTTTCGCCAAATAGCCCCAAGTGCGCAAGTACGAGAGTGTCGTCCTTCTCTTTGCCCATTTCTCATAGGGAGTGATCTCATTATCCTTTGTCGGAACTTTATTCAGGACATGACATGTCGTCAATATAGCCTCCCCCCACCATGCCTTGGATAAACCCGATGTATCTAACATGGCGTTAACCAAATCAGTTAGAGTATGGTTTTTCCGCTCGGCAACCCCGTTTGACTGGGGTGAATAGGGAGGCGTCCTCTCATGAATAATGCCGTGTTCCGCACAGAAGGAATCAAACTCACTCGAGAAGTACTCTCCACCACGATCTGACCGGACTCGTTTAATTTTCTTTTCAAGTTGATTTTCAACTTCCGCCTTATAGATTTTAAAGTAGTGTAGAGCCTCATCTTTAGTATTTAACATATACACATAGCAATATCTAGTGGAATCATCTATCAATGTCATGAAGTATCTCTTTCCACCTTTAGTCAACACACCATTCATCTCGCAAAGATCAGAATGTATGAGTTCTAATGGTGCCAGGTGTCTCTCCTCTGCGGCCTTATGAGGCTTGCGAGGTTGCTTAGCTTGCACACATGAAAGGCACTTAGAACCTTTGGCTAAAGTGAAACTCGGGATTAAATCCAACTTGGCTAGCCGCGTCATAACACCAAAACTAATGTGACAAAGACGTGAATGCCAAACTTCAGATTCATTGACATTCGAATGAATATGGTTCACGACTTTATTACAAAAATCTGCGAGGGAAAGGCGGAACATCCCTCCGCTCTCATAACCTTTTCCAACAAAGAGTCCATATTTTGTAACAACTAATTTATTAGACTCGAGAACCAACTTAAACCCTTCTCTACATAGAAGGGAGCCACTAACGAGGTTCTTCTTGATGGCAGGGACATGCTGCACGTTCTTCAGCTGCACGATCCTTCCCGAAGTAAACTTCAGATCGACCGTGCCAACACCATGAACAGAAGCACTCGCGCCATTCCCCATCAATATGGACCCGTGACCTGTGACCTGGTAAGAAGTGAACAATGAAATGTCAGCACACACATGAACACCTGCACCTGTGTCCACCCACCAATCGTTGGGTTGAAACACTGAAAAAATAGTAAATAAATTACCATACCCAGATGCACCATTCTAATTGTTGCCCACAATCATGTTGACAGACTTGGAGTCCTGTCCTGACTTCTTGTACTTGTTTGGGCACTTGTTGGCCCAATGTTCAACCGAACCACAAGTAAAGCAGCCCTCGTCCTTCTTGTTCTTCTTGAAGGTCTTCTTACCCTTCTTCTTAAAGTCGGTATTGTGTTGGACACCGTTCTTTCCCTTGGGCTTGTGGGAGTTGAAGTTCTTCTGGTTCACCATGTTGGCAACAGAAGTCCCTTCGGCCCCTTTTCCGTGCGAGTCTTTTGCCCTCGAATTCTGCTCAACACTCAGATGGCCAATGACATCCTCCACAGAGAATTCACGCCTCTGATGTTTCAGAGTGGTGGCAAAGTTCCTCCAGGAATTAGGGAGCTTAGCGATTATGCAGCCTGCGACAAACTTGCCCGGTAACTCGCACTTGAGAAGCTCAAGTTCCTTAACAATGCATATTATCTCATGAGCCTGCTCCAATACAGGACGGTTTTCAACCATCTTGTAATCGTGGAACTGCTCTATAATATACATCTCGCTCCCTGCATCGGCGGCCCCGAATTTAGATTCGAGCGCCTCCCACAAGTCCTTGGCGACATGCACATGTAAATATGCATCGACCAGTTTATCTCCGATCACGCTAAGAACTGCTCCGAGAAACACAACGGTAGCCTCCTTGAACGCCTTCTCCTGTTCAGGAGCAATCGTTCCCGTGGAGACACCGGTGACCCAGAACATGTTCATAGCCGTGAGCCATAACGTGGTCTTAGTCTGCCAATGCTTGAAGTATGTACCGGTAAACTTATCCGGTTTCAGTGCAGCGGCAAAGCCACTTGCCGAGAAATTCCTACACATAATAGGTATTTTGATTGTTGAGTAAATAGGCAATTTCTCGATTAAATTAATCCATGAGTAAATCACTAGCATGGCATTGACTAAGTTGATGACGTACTGCCTGTGATCTAAACATGCACGTACTAAGCAAACAGTAGACAAATCTACACATACTGCTAGTACTGCTAATATGAAAATAATCAGGAGCGGGATAAATGAGTTATACCCTCTAGTAGGCCACGCAGAGGCCGCGGCTTTGGTGGCAGCAGCGGCGTCCTCGGAGGCCTTCTTGTCGGCTTCAGCTTTCTCGGCGGCGGCACGGTCGGCGTCGGTGGACATGGTGATGATGAAGGCGACGCGGACATAGAGGAAGTAGACGATCGGAAGCAAGCAGTCGCGTAATTGCTGCCCAAAAACCTATTCGCCCCTCACCCCGTACAGGAACCAGAAGGGCGTGGTTTCGGAGACCTGCTCTCCCGTCGATCGTGTACGCGGCGGACGGGATGGAGTCATCGGCGGCAGCAGCAGCAAAGGAACGACGGTGGGCGTGCGCGTGAGCAGATGTGATCTGTTCGTGGCAGCTAGGGTTAGGAGACACCGCATACTTATAGGCGCAGCCGCGTGGAGAGACGTGGGCTCGACCCACGTCCGAGTCCGTGACAGCCCACGATCCGACGTCTCAGATCGTGGCCCAGCTATCAGAAAACTCTCCGTTAGTGACTGGCAAAAATAAGCGCGTAGGTGTGAGCTGGGCTCGGCTCAATCCCGCAACCCGCGGCGCGTCGTGACGAGGCGTGGCATGGCGAGGCGGGCGGCGGCAGAGGAGTGCGCGAGGGCCTCTTCTCTTCTCAAGCTCCAATAGCATGTAGAAGAGAAACCCTTATAAACCACTCCAACTCTCCTTCCACTTCCGGGGTGGGACTAAACTTCCCACTACACCTAGTGCCATATAACCCACATGGGCCCTTAGAATTTTTTAGAAATTGCAATATGGGCCTACAGCCCATCTCAGATTTCAGCAATCCCGCACCAGATCTTGAGGACCCATTGTGTCCTCTGTTCCAATTGCTGTTTCGATATACCAATGTTTCAGTGAAGACCTGTTAAGGTTGAACTTCACCTAGAACAAGTGGCTACACTCCTTCACAACTGAACAATGGACTATGCCTTGAATTGTCAGTTTGGCGTAAAGAAGTTTCACTACATGTCTTACTAGTACTAGGCTGCCGAAGGCTGACCCCTCGGGTGGAGCATATAAGTCACACTCCTGGCCTATTCATGAGCTTACTAGAGATCACCCCAATCTCATAGACTGTGACCACCAGTCGGGCTCATATAGGTGTGTTCCTCCAAAGATCGCTCTGTAGGATAGCATCTTGCTTTTATAAGCTTTGGAACACATTGAGAC
Source organism: Triticum dicoccoides (assembly GCF_002162155.2). Classification (NCBI taxonomy): domain Eukaryota; kingdom Viridiplantae; phylum Streptophyta; class Magnoliopsida; order Poales; family Poaceae; genus Triticum; species Triticum dicoccoides. Next base: position 532,689,721 of record NC_041380.1, on the reverse strand, counting down.
CGTAGTCATCCTACCATACAGTATCGAGAGTATTGCATCTCCAACGGAGTGGGTTAGTATAGTTACTCTCCTCAGTTCACCACTGGCTTGTTTTCCCAGGTCCTAGTTCATGGGATCTCCGATCACATAGGTTGGGTTACCACCATGGCAACTCATGTGGGTCTCATACCCATCTCCCTCGATGCATTATCTATCACAACACGTGATAGCCCTTTTGTAAAGGGATCTGCCAGATTCTTAGCCGTATGGACATAGTCCAACGCTATCACTCCGGAGTTTCTTAATTTTCTGACAGCTTTTAATCTCATTCTTATGTGTTTGGTGGACTTCATGTTGTCCTTTGAACTCTTCACCTTGGTGATGACAATCTGATTGTCATAGTTCATAAGGATAGCCGAAACCGGTTTATCAACCAATGGCAAGTCCATCAAAAGATCTCGAAGCCATCTCGCTTCAACACCAGATGTGTCTAATGCCGTTAATTCTGCTTCCATTGTCGATCTCGTTAAGATCGTTTGCTTGCAAGACTTCCAGGAAACAGCGCCACCTCCAAGAGTAAACATATACCCAGTTGTGGCCTTCATCTCATCAGCATCAGAGATCCAATTCGCATCACTATACCCTTCAAGTACCGACGGGTATCCGGTATAGTGAAGTCCATAGTTCATAGTACCTTTCAGATAGCGCATAACTCTCTCAACAGCATGCCAATGTACATCACTCGGTTTGGAAACAAAACGGCTCAGTTTGCTCACAGCAAACGCGATGTCAGGCCTCGTTGTGCTCGCTAGGTACATCAGTGAACCAATGATTTGAGAGTATCTCAATTGATCTTTAGCCATGCCTTTGGACTTTCGAATCGATACGCTAGGATCATATGGTGTTTGAGATGGTGTGCAGTCCGAATATCCAAAACGACTCAACACCTTCTCAACATAATGGGATTGCAGAAGTGTGATCCCACCCTCATTATCTCTCAGTAGCTTGATGTTCAAGATAACATCAGCCACACCAAGGTCTTTCATCTCAAAGTTCTGAGATAGAAACGATTTGACCTCCTCAATGACTTTGAGGTTTGTTCCGAATATCAGTATGTCATCAACATACAAGCACAGTATAACTCCTTCGCCCCCACCATGGCGATAGTATACACATTTGTCAGCCTCATTAACAACGAAACCAACAGATATCAGAGTTGTATTAAACTTATCATGCCATTGCTTAGGTGCTTGTTTCAGGCCATATAAAGATTTTATCAACCTACACACCTTTCTTTCCTGACCATCTATCACAAAGCCATCAGACTGTTGCATGTAGATTTCCTCCTTTAGCTCTCCATTTAGAAAAGCCGTCTTAACATCCATCTGATGGACGAGAAGACCATGTGAGGCCGCCAACGAGAGTAATACTCGAATGGTGGTCAGTCTAGCCACAGGTGAATAAGTATCAAAGAAATCTTCCTCTTCTTGCTGGTCATAGCCCTTGGCCACAAGCCTAGGCTTGTACTTTTCAATCGTACCATCGGGCCTAAGCTTCTTTTTGAACACCCACTTACATCCCAGTGGTTTGCAACCATAGGGACGGTCAGTGACCTCCCATGTCCCGTTAGCCATGATGGAATCCATCTCGCTTCGGACTGCTTCCTTCCAGTAGTCAGCTTTTGGAGAGGCATACGCTTCTGAAATAGAAGTGGGAGTATCATCCACGAGGTACACGAAGAAATCATCACCAAAGGTCTTTGCAGTCCTTTGTCTCTTGCCCCTACCAAGGGTTTCCTCGTCATCCTCCTCAGGATTTTCATCATGTGTTTGTTCATAATATTCCATAGGGATGGCAGGTTCAGGAGTCTCCTCAGATTCCTGTCTAGAAGTGCTTTGCATATCTCTCATAGGAAAAATATCCTCAAAGGATGTAGCATCCTTAGACTCCATAATTGTACCGATCTTCTGGTCAGGTACCTCAGATTTCACTACTAGAAATCTATAGCCAACGATGTTCTTAGCGTAGCCCAAATTAATGCAGTCCACGGTCTTGGGTCCAAGCTTACGCTTTTTGGGGATCGGCACGTTGACTTTCGCCAAATAGCCCCAAGTGCGCAAGTACGAGAGTGTCGTCCTTCTCTTTGCCCATTTCTCATAGGGAGTGATCTCATTATCCTTTGTCGGAACTTTATTCAGGACATGACATGTCGTCAATATAGCCTTCCCCCACCATGCCTTGGATAAACCCGATGTATCTAACATGGCGTTAACCAAATCAGTTAGAGTACGGTTTTTCCGCTCGGCAACCTCGTTTGACTGGGGTGAATAGGGAGGCGTCCTCTCATGAATAATGCCATGTTCCGCACAGAAGGAATCAAACTCACTCGAGAAGTACTCTCCACCACGATCTGACCGGACTCGTTTAATTTTCTTTTCAAGTTGATTTTCAACTTCCGCCTTATAGATTTTAAAGTAGTGTAGAGCCTCATCTTTAGTATTTAATAGATACACATAGCAATATCTAGTGGAATCATCTATCAATGTCATGAAGTATCTCTTTCCACCTTTAGTCAACACACCATTCATCTCGCAAAGATCAGAATGTATGAGTTCTAATGGTGCCAGGTGTCTCTCCTCTGCGGCCTTATGAGGCTTGCGAGGTTGCTTAGCTTGCACACATGAAAGGCACTTAGAACCTTTGGCTAAAGTGAAACTCGGGATTAAATCCAACTTGGCTAGCCGCGTCATAACACCAAAACTAATGTGACAAAGACGTGAATGCCAAACTTCAGATTCATTGACATTCGAATGAATATGGTTCACGACTTTATTACAAAAATCTGCGAGGGAAAGGCGGAACATCCCTCCGCTCTCATAACCTTTTCCAACAAAGAGTCCATATTTTGTAACAACTAATTTATTAGACTCGAAAACCAACTTAAACCCTTCTCTACATAGAAGGGAGCCACTAACGAGGTTCTTCTTGATGGCAGGGACATGCTGCACGTTCTTCAGCTGCACGATCCTTCCCGAAGTAAACTTCAGATCGACCGTGCCAACACCATGAACAGAAGCACTCGCGCCATTCCCCATCAATATGGACCCGTGACCTGTGACCTGGTAAGAAGTGAACAATGAAATGTCATCACACACATGAACACCTGCACCTGTGTCCACCCACCAATCGTTGGGTTGAAACACTGAAAAAACAGTAAATAAATTACCATACCCAGATGCACCATTCTAATTGTTGCCCACAATCATGTTGAGAGACTTGGAGTCCTGTCCTGACTTCTTGTACTTGTTTGGGCACTTGTTGGCCCAATGTTCAACCGAACCACAAGTAAAGCAGCCCTCGTCCTTCTTGTTCTTCTTGAAGGTCTTCTTACCCTTCTTCTTAAAGTCGGTATTGTGTTGGACACCGTTCTTTCCCTTGGGCTTGTGGGAGTTGAAGTTCTTCTGGTTCACCATGTTGGCAACAGAAGTCCCTTCGGCCCCTTTTCCGTGCGAGTCTTTTGCCCTCGAATTCTGCTCAACACTCAGATGGCCAATGACATCCTCCACAGAGAATTCACGCCTCTGATGTTTCAGAGTGGTGGCAAAGTTCCTCCAGGAATTAGGGAGCTTAGCGATTATGCAGCCTGCGACAAACTTGCCCGGTAACTCGCACTTGAGAAGCTCAAGTTCCTTAACAATGCATATTATCTCATGAGCCTGCTCCAATACAGGACGGTTTTCAACCATCTTGTAATCGTGGAACTGCTCTATAATATACATCTCGCTCCCTGCATCGGCGGCCCCAAATTTAGATTCGAGCGCCTCCCACAAGTCCTTGGCGACATGCACATGTAAATATGCATCGACCAGTTTATCTCCGATCACGCTAAGAACTGCTCCGAGAAACACAACGGTAGCCTCCTTGAACGCCTTCTCCTGTTCAGGAGCAATCGTTCCCGTGGAGACACCGGTGACCCAGAACATGTTCATAGCCGTGAGCCATAACGTGGTCTTAGTCTGCCAATGCTTGAAGTATGTACCGGTAAACTTATCCGGTTTCAGTGCAGCGGCAAAGCCACTTGCCGAGAAATTCCTACACATAATAGGTATTTTGATTGTTGAGTAAATAGGCAATTTCTCGATTAAATTAATCCATGAGTAAATCACTAGCATGGCATTGACTAAGTTGATGACGTACTGCCTGTGATCTAAACATGCACGTACTAAGCAAACAGTAGACAAATCTACACATACTGCTAGTACTGCTAATATGAAAATAATCAGGAGCGGGATAAACGAGTTATACCCTCTAGTAGGCCACGCAGAGGCCGCGGCTTTGGTGGCAGCAGCGGCGTCCTCGGAGGCCTTCTTGTCGGCTTCAGCTTTCTCGGCGGCGGCACGGTCGGCGTCGGTGGACATGGTGATGATGAAGGCGACGCGGACATAGAGGAAGTAGACGATCGGAAGCAAGCAGTCGCGTAATCGCTGCCCAAAAACCTATTCGCCCCTCACCCCGTACAGGAACCAGAAGGGCGTGGTTTCGGAGACCTGCTCTCCCGTCGATCGTGTACGCGGCGGACGGGATGGAGTCATCGGCGGCAGCAGCAGCAAAGGAACGACGGTGGGCGTGCGCGTGAGCAGATGTGATCTGTTCGTGGCGGCTAGGGTTAGGAGACACCGCATACTTATAGGCGCAGCCGCGTGGAGAGACGTGGGCTCGACCCACGTCCGAGTCCGTGACAGCCCACGATCCGACGTCTCAGATCGTGGCCCAGCTATCAGAAAACTCTCCGTTAGTGACTGGCAAAAATAAGCGCGTAGGTGTGAGCTCGGCTCGGCTCAATCCCGCAACCCGCGGCGCGTCGTGACGAGGCGTGGCATGGCGAGGCGGGCGGCGGCGGAGGAGTGCGCGAGGGCCTCTTCTCTTCTCAAGCTCCAATAGCATGTAGAAGAGAAACCCTTATAAACCACTCCAACTCTCCTTCCACTTCCGGGGTGGGACTAAACTTCCCACTACACCTAGTGCCATATAACCCACATGGGCCCTTAGAATTTTTTAGAAATTGCAATATGGGCCTACAGCCCATCTCAGATTTCAGCAATCCCGCACCAGATCTTGAGGACCCATTGTGTCCTCTGTTCCAATTGCTGTTTCGATATACCAATGTTTCAGTGAAGACCTGTTAAGGTTGAACTTCACCTAGAACAAGTGGCTACACTCCTTCACAACTGAACAATGGACTATGCCTTGAATTGTCAGTTTGGCGTAAAGAAGTTTCACTACATGTCTTACTAGTACTAGGCTGCCGAAGGCTGACCCCTCGGGTGGAGCATATAAGTCACACTCCTGGCCTATTCATGAGCTTACTAGAGATCACCCCAATCTCATAGACTGTGACCACCAGTCGGGCTCATATAGGTGTGTTCCTCCAAAGATCGCTCTGTAGGATAGCATCTTGCTTTTATAAGCTTTGGAACACATTGAGACCGTAGTCATCCTACCATACAGCATCGAGAGTATTGCATCTCCAACGGAGTGGGTTAGTATAGTTACTCTCCTCAGTTCACCACTGGCTTGTTTTCCCAGGTCCTAGTTCATGGGATCTCCGATCACATAGGTTGGGTTACCACCATGGCAACTCATGTGGGTCTCATACCCATCTCCCTCGATGCATTATCTATCACAACACGTGATAGCCCTTTTGTAAAGGGATCTGCCAGATTCTTAGCCGTATGGACATAGTCCAACGCTATCACTCCGGAGTTTCTTAATTTTCTGACAGCTTTTAATCTCATTCTTATGTGTTTGGTGGACTTCATGTTGTCCTTTGAACTCTTCACCTTGGTGATGACAATCTGATTGTCATAGTTCATAAGGATAGCCGAAACCGGTTTATCAACCAATGACAAGTCCATCAAAAGATCTCGAAGCCATCTCGCTTCAACACCAGATGTGTCTAATGCCGTTAATTCTGCTTCCATTGTCGATCTCGTTAAGATCGTTTGCTTGCAAGACTTCCAGGAAACAGCGCCACCTCCAAGAGTAAACATATACCCAGTTGTGGCCTTCATCTCATCAGCATCAGAGATCCAATTCGCATCACTATACCCTTCAAGTACCGACGGGTATCCGGTATAGTGAAGTCCATAGTTCATAGTACCTTTCAGATAGCGCATAACTCTCTCAACAGCATGCCAATGTACATCACTCGGTTTGGAAACAAAACGGCTCAGTTTGCTCACAGCAAACGCGATGCCAGGCCTCGTTGTGCTCGCTAGGTACATCAGTGAACCAATGATTTGAGAGTATCTCAATTGATCTTTAGCCATGCCTTTGGACTTTCGAATCGATACGCTAGGATCATATGGTGTTTGAGATGGTGTGCAGTCCGAATATCCAAAACGACTCAACACCTTCTCAACATAATGGGATTGCAGAAGTGTGATCCCACCCTCATTATCTCTCAGTAGCTTGATGTTCAAGATAACATCAGCCACACCAAGGTCTTTCATCTCAAAGTTCTGAGATAGAAACGATTTGACCTCCTCAATGACTTTGAGGTTTGTTCCGAATATCAGTATGTCATCAACATACAAGCACAGTATAACTCCTTCGCCCCCACCATGGCGATAGTATACACATTTGTCAGCCTCATTAACAACGAAACCAACAGATGTCAGAGTTGTATTAAACTTATCATGCCATTGCTTAGGTGCTTGTTTCAGGCCATATAAAGATTTTATCAACCTACACACCTTTCTTTCCTGACCATCTATCACAAAGCCATCAGACTGTTGCATGTAGATTTCCTCCTTTAGCTCTCCATTTAGAAAAGCCGTCTTAACATCCATCTGATGGACGAGAAGACCATGTGAGGCCGCCAACGAGAGTAATACTCGAATGGTGGTCAGTCTAGCCACAGGTGAATAAGTATCAAAGAAATCTTCCTCTTCTTGCTGGTCATAGCCCTTGGCCACAAGCCTAGGCTTGTACTTTTCAATCGTACCATCGGGCCTAAGCTTCTTTTTGAACACCCACTTACATCCCAGTGGTTTGCAACCATAGGGACGGTCAGTGACCTCCCATGTCCCGTTAGCCATGATGGAATCCATCTCGCTTCGGACCGCTTCCTTCCAGTAGTCAGCTTTTGGAGAGGCATACGCTTCTGAAATAGAAGTGGGAGTATCATCCACGAGGTACACGAAGAAATCATCACCAAAGGTCTTTGCAGTCCTTTGTCTCTTGCCCCTACCAAGGGTTTCCTCGTCATCCTCCTCAGGATTTTCATCATGTGTTTGTTCATAATATTCCATAGGGATGGCAGGTTCAGGAGTCTCCTCAGATTCCTGTCTAGAAGTGCTTTGCATATCTCTCATAGGAAAAATATCCTCAAAGGATGTAGCATCCTTAGACTCCATAATTGTACCAATCTTCTGGTCAGGTACCTCAGATTTCACTACTAGAAATCTATAGCCAACGATGTTCTTAGCGTAGCCCAAATTAATGCAGTCCACGGTCTTGGGTCCAAGCTTACGCTTTTTGGGGATCGGCACGTTGACTTTCGCCAAATAGCCCCAAGTGCGCAAGTACGAGAGTGTCGTCCTTCTCTTTGCCCATTTCTCATAGGGAGTGATCTCATTATCCTTTGTTGGAACTTTATTCAGGACATGACATGTCGTCAATATAGCCTCCCCCCACCATGCCTTGGATAAACCCGATGTATCTAACATGGCGTTAACCAAATCAGTTAGAGTACGGTTTTTCCGCTCGGCAACCCCGTTTGACTGGGGTGAATAGGGAGGCGTCCTCTCATGAATAATGCCATGTTCCGCACAGAAGGAATCAAACTCACTCGAGAAGTACTCTCCACCACGATCTGACCGGACTCGTTTAATTTTCTTTTCAAGTTGATTTTCAACTTCCGCCTTATAGATTTTAAAGTAGTGTAGAGCCTCATCTTTAGTATTTAATAGATACACATAGCAATATCTAGTGGAATCATCTATCAATGTCATGAAGTATCTCTTTCCACCTTTAGTCAACACACCATTCATCTCGCAAAGATCAGAATGTATGAGTTCTAATGGTGCCAGGTGTCTCTCCTCTGCGGCCTTATGAGGCTTGCGAGGTTGCTTAGCTTGCACACATGAAAGGCACTTAGAACCTTTGGCTAAAGTGAAACTCGGGATTAAATCCAACTTGGCTAGCCGCGTCATAACACCAAAACTAATGTGACAAAGACGTGAATGCCAAACTTCAGATTCATTGACATTCGAATGAATATGGTTCACGACTTTATTACAAAAATCTGCGAGGGAAAGGCGGAACATCCCTCCGCTCTCATAACCTTTTCCAACAAAGAGTCCATATTTTGTAACAACTAATTTATTAGACTCGAAAACCAACTTAAACCCTTCTCTACATAGAAGGGAGCCACTAACGAGGTTCTTCTTGATGGCAGGGACATGCTGCACGTTCTTCAGCTGCACGATCCTTCCCGAAGTAAACTTCAGATCGACCGTGCCAACACCATGAACAGAAGCACTCGCGCCATTCCCCATCAATATGGACCCGTGACCTGTGACCTGGTAAGAAGTGAACAATGAAATGTCATCACACACATGAACACCTGCACCTGTGTCCACCCACCAATCGTTGGGTTGAAACACTGAAAAAACAGTAAATAAATTACCATACCCAGATGCACCATTCTAATTGTTGCCCACAATCATGTTGAGAGACTTGGAGTCCTGTCCTGACTTCTTGTACTTGTTTGGGCACTTGTTGGCCCAATGTTCAACCGAACCACAAGTAAAGCAGCCCTCGTCCTTCTTGTTCTTCTTGAAGGTCTTCTTACCCTTCTTCTTAAAGTCGGTATTGTGTTGGACACCGTTCTTTCCCTTGGGCTTGTGGGAGTTGAAGTTCTTCTGGTTCACCATGTTGGCAACAGAAGTCCCTTCGGCCCCTTTTCCGTGCGAGTCTTTTGCCCTCGAATTCTGCTCAACACTCAGATGGCCAATGACATCCTCCACAGAGAATTCACGCCTCTGATGTTTCAGAGTGGTGGCAAAGTTCCTCCAGGAATTAGGGAGCTTAGCGATTATGCAGCCTGCGACAAACTTGCCCGGTAACTCGCACTTGAGAAGCTCAAGTTCCTTAACAATGCATATTATCTCATGAGCCTGCTCCAATACAGGACGGTTTTCAACCATCTTGTAATCGTGGAACTGCTCTATAATATACATCTCGCTCCCTGCATCAGCGGCCCCGAATTTAGATTCGAGCGCCTCCCACAAGTCCTTGGCGACATGCACATGTAAATATGCATCGACCAGTTTATCTCCGATCACGCTAAGAACTGCTCCGAGAAACACAACGGTAGCCTCCTTGAACGCCTTCTCCTGTTCAGGAGCAATCGTTCCCGTGGAGACACCGGTGACCCAGAACATGTTCATAGCCGTGAGCCATAACGTGGTCTTAGTCTGCCAATGCTTGAAGTATGTACCGGTAAACTTATCCGGTTTCAGTGCAGCGGCAAAGCCACTTGCCGAGAAATTCCTACACATAATAGGTATTTTGATTGTGGAGTAAATAGGCAATTTCTCGATTAAATTAATCCATGAGTAAATCACTAGCATGGCATTGACTAAGTTGATGACGTACTGCCTGTGATCTAAACATGCACGTACTAAGCAAACAGTAGACAAATCTACACATACTGCTAGTACTGCTAATATGAAAATAATCAGGAGCGGGATAAACGAGTTATACCCTCTAGTAGGCCACGCAGAGGCGGCGGCTTTGGTGGCAGCAGCGGCGTCCTCGGAGGCCTTCTTGTCGGCTTCAGCTTTCTCGGCGGCGGCACGGTCGGCGTCGGTGGACATGATGATGATGAAGGCGACGCGGACATAGAGGAAGTAGACGATCGGAAGCAAGCAGTCGCGTAATCGCTGCCCAAAAACCTATTCGCCCCTCACCCCGTACAGGAACCAGAAGGGCGTGGTTTCGGAGACCTGCTCTCTCGTCGACCGTGTACGCGGCGGACGGGATGGAGTCATCGGCGGCAGCAGCAGCAAAGGAACGACGGTGGGCGTGCGCGTGAGCAGATGTGATCTGTTCGTGGCGGCTAGGGTTAGGAGACACCACATACTTATAGGCGCAGCCGTGTGGAGAGATGTGGGCTCGACCCACGTCCGAGTCCGTGACAGCCCACGATCCGACGTCTCAGATCGTGGCCCAGCTGTCAGAAAACTCTCCGTTAGTGACTGGCAAAAATAAGCGCGTAGGTGTGAGCTCGGCTCGGCTCAATCCCGCAACCCGCGGCGCGTCGTGACGAGGCGTGGCATGGCGAGGCGGGCGGCGGCGGAGGAGTGCGCGAGGGCCTCTTCTCTTCTCAAGCTCCAATAGCATGTAGAAGAGAAACCCTTATAAACCACTCCAACTCTCCTTCCACTTCTGGGGTGGGACTAAACTTCCCACTACACCTAGTGCCATATAACCCACATGGGCCCTTAGAATTTTTCAGAAATTGCAATATGGGCCTAGAGCCCATCTCAGATTTCAGCAATCCCCCACCAGATCTGGAGGACCCATTGTGTCCTCTGTTCCAATTGCTGTTTCGATATACCAATGTTTCAGTGAAGACCTGTTAAGGTTGAACTTCACCTAGAACAAGTGGCTACACTCCTTCACAACTGAACAATGGACTATGCCTTGAATTGTCAGTTTGGCGTAAAGAAGTTTCACTACATGTCTTACTAGTACTAGGCTGCCGAAGGCTGACCCCTCGGGTGGAGCATATAAGTCACACTCCTGGCCTATTCATGAGCTTACTAGAGATCACCCCAATCTCATAGACTGTGACCACCAGTCGGGCTCATATAGGTGTGTTCCTCCAAAGATCGCTCTGTAGGATAGCATCTTGCTTTTATAAGCTTTGGAACACATTGAGACCGTAGTCATCCTACCATACAGTATCGAGAGTATTGCATCTCCAACGGAGTGGGTTAGTATAGTTACTCTCCTCAGTTCACCACTGGCTTGTTTTCCCAGGTCCTAGTTCATGGGATCTCCGATCACATAGGTTGGGTTACCACCATGGCAACTCATGTGGGTCTCATACCCATCTCCCTCGATGCATTATCTATCACAACACGTGATAGCCCTTTTGTAAAGGGATCTGCCAGATTCTTAGCCGTATGGACATAGTCCAACGCTATCACTCCGGAGTTTCTTAATTTTCTGACAGCTTTTAATCTCATTCTTATGTGTTTGGTGGACTTCATGTTGTCCTTTGAACTCTTCACCTTGGTGATGACAATCTGATTGTCATAGTTCATAAGGATAGCCGAAACCGGTTTATCAACCAATGGCAAGTCCATCAAAAGATCTCGAAGCCATCTCGCTTCAACACCAGATGTGTCTAATGCCGTTAATTCTGCTTCCATTGTCGATCTCGTTAAGATCGTTTGCTTGCAAGACTTCCAGGAAACAGCGCCACCTCCAAGAGTAAACATATACCCAGTTGTGGCCTTCATCTCATCAGCATCAGAGATCCAATTCGCATCACTATACCCTTCAAGTACCGACGGGTATCCGGTATAGTGAAGTCCATAGTTCATAGTACCTTTCAGATAGCGCATAACTCTCTCAACAGCATGCCAATGTACATCACTCGGTTTGGAAACAAAACGGCTCAGTTTGCTCACAGCAAACGCGATGTCAGGCCTCGTTGTGCTCGCTAGGTACATCAGTGAACCAATGATTTGAGAGTATCTCAATTGATCTTTAGCCATGCCTTTGGACTTTCGAATCGATACGCTAGGATCATATGGTGTTTGAGATGGTGTGCAGTCCGAATATCCAAAACGACTCAACACCTTCTCAACATAATGGGATTGCAGAAGTGTGATCCCACCCTCATTATCTCTCAGTAGCTTGATGTTCAAGATAACATCAGCCACACCAAGGTCTTTCATCTCAAAGTTCTGAGATAGAAACGATTTGACCTCCTCAATGACTTTGAGGTTTGTTCCGAATATCAGTATGTCATCAACATACAAGCACAGTATAACTCCTTCGCCCCCACCATGGCGATAGTATACACATTTGTCAGCCTCATTAACAATGAAACCAACAGATGTCAGAGTTGTATTAAACTTATCATGCCATTGCTTAGGTGCTTGTTTCAGGCCATATAAAGATTTTATCAACCTACGCACCTTTCTTTCCTGACCATCTATCACAAAGCCATCAGACTGTTGCATGTAGATTTCCTCCTTTAGCTCTCCATTTAGAAAAGCCGTCTTAACATCCATCTGATGGACGAGAAGACCATGTGAGGCCGCCAACGAGAGTAATACTCGAATGGTGGTCAGTCTAGCCACAGGTGAATAAGTATCGAAGAAATCTTCCTCTTCTTGCTGGTCATAGCCCTTGGCCACAAGCCTAGGCTTGTACTTTTCAATCGTACCATCGGGCCTAAGCTTCTTTTTGAACACCCACTTACATCCCAGTGGTTTGCAACCATAGGGACGGTCAGTGACCTCCCATGTCCCGTTAGCCATGATGGAATCCATCTCGCTACGGACCGCTTCCTTCCAGTAGTCAGCTTTTGGAGAGGCATACGCTTCTGAAATAGAAGTGGGAGTATCATCCACGAGGTACACGAAGAAATCATCACCAAAGGTCTTTGCAGTCCTTTGTCTCTTGCCCCTACCAAGGGTTTCCTCGTCATCCTCCTCAGGATTTTCATCATGTGTTTGTTCATAATATTCCATAGGGATGGCAGGTTCAGGAGTCTCCTCAGATTCCTGTCTAGAAGTGCTTTGCATATCTCTCATAGGAAAAATATCCTCAAAGGATGTAGCATCCTTAGACTCCATAATTGTACCAATCTTCTGGTCAGGTACCTCAGATTTCACTACTATAAATATATAGCCAACGATGTTCTTAGCGTAGCCCAAATTAATGCAGTCCACGGTCTTGGGTCCAAGCTTACGCTTTTTGGGGATCGGCACGTTGACTTTCGCCAAATAGCCCCAAGTGCGCAAGTACGAGAGTGTCGTCCTTCTCTTTGCCCATTTCTCATAGGGAGTGATCTCATTATCCTTTGTCGGAACTTTATTCAGGACATGACATGTCGTCAATATAGCCTCCCCACACCATGCCTTGGATAAACCCGATGTATCTAACATGGCGTTAACCAAATCAGTTAGAGTACGGTTTTTCCGCTCGGCAACCCCGTTTGACTGGGGTGAATAGGGAGGCGTCCTCTCATGAATAATGCCGTGTTCCGCACAGAAGGAATCAAACTCACTCGAGAAGTACTCTCCACCACGATCTGACCGGACTCGTTTAATTTTCTTTTCAAGTTGATTTTCAACTTCCGCCTTATAGATTTTAAAGTAGTGTAGAGCCTCATCTTTAGTATTTAACAGATACACATAGCAATATCTAGTGGAATCATCTATCAATGTCATGAAGTATCTCTTTCCACCTTTAGTCAACACACCATTCATCTCGCAAAGATCAGAATGTATGAGTTCTAATGGTGCCAGGTGTCTCTCCTCTGCGGCCTTATGAGGCTTGCGAGGTTGCTTAGCTTGCACACATGAAAGGCACTTAGAACCTTTGGCTAAAGTGAAACTCGGGATTAAATCCAACTTGGCTAGCCGCGTCATAACACCAAAACTAATGTGACAAAGACGTGAATGCCAAACTTCAGATTCATTGACATTCGAATGAATATGGTTCACGACTTTATTACAAAAATCTGCGAGGGAAAGGCGGAACATCCCTCCGCTCTCATAACCTTTTCCAACAAAGAGTCCATATTTTGTAACAACTAATTTATTAGACTCGAAAACCAACTTAAACCCTTCTCTACATAGAAGGGAGCCACTAACGAGGTTCTTCTTGATGGCAGGGACATGCTGCACGTTCTTCAGCTGCACGATCCTTCCCGAAGTAAACTTCAGATCGACCGTGCCAACACCATGAACAGAAGCACTCGCGCCATTCCCCATCAATATGGACCCGTGACCTGTGACCTGGTAAGAAGTGAACAATGAAATGTCAGCACACACATGAACACCTGCACCTGTGTCCACCCACCAATCGTTGGGTTGAAACACTGAAAAAACAGTAAATAAATTACCATACCCAGATGCACCATCTAATTGTTGCCCACAATCATGTTGACAGACTTGGAGTCCTGTCCTGACTTCTTGTACTTGTTTGGGCACTTGTTGGCCCAATGTTCAACCGAACCACAAGTAAAGCAGCCCTCGTCCTTCTTGTTCTTCTTGAAGGTCTTCTTACCCTTCTTCTTAAAGTCGGTATTGTGTTAGACACCGTTCTTTCCCTTGGGCTTGTGGGAGTTGAAGTTCTTCTGGTTCACCATGTTGGCAACAGAAGTCCCTTCGGCCCCTTTTCCGTGCGAGTCTTTTGCCCTCGAATTCTGCTCAACACTCAGATGGCCAATGACATCCTCCACGGAGAATTCACGCCTCTGATGTTTCAGAGTGGTGGCAAAGTTCCTCCAGGAATTAGGGAGCTTAGCGATTATGCAGCCTGCGACAAACTTGCCCGGTAACTCGCACTTGAGAAGCTCAAGTTCCTTAACAATGCATATTATCTCATGAGCCTGCTCCAATACAGGACGGTTTTCAACCATCTTGTAATCGTGGAACTGCTCTATAATATACATCTCGCTCCCTGCATCGGCGGCCCCGAATTTAGATTCGAGCGCCTCCCACAAGTCCTTGGCGACATGCACATGTAAATATGCGTCGACCAGTTTATCTCCGATCACGCTAAGAACTGCTCCGAGAAACACAACGGTAGCCTCCTTGAACGCCTTCTCCTGTTCAGGAGCAATCGTTCCCGTGGAGACACCGGTGACCCAGAACATGTTCATAGCCGTGAGCCATAACGTGGTCTTAGTCTGCCAATGCTTGAAGTATGTACCGGTAAACTTATCCGGTTTCAGTGCAGCGGCAAAGCCACTTGCCGAGAAATTCCTACACATAATAGGTATTTTGATTGTTGAGTAAATAGGCAATTTCTCGATTAAATTAATCCATGAGTAAATCACTAGCATGGCATTGACTAAGTTGATGACGTACTGCCTGTGATCTAAACATGCACGTACTAAGCAAACAGTAGACAAATCTACACATACTGCTAGTACTGCTAATATGAAAATAATCAGGAGCGGGATAAACGAGTTATACCCTCTAGTAGGCCACGCAGAGGCCGCGGCTTTGGTGGCAGCAGCGGCGTCCTCGGAGGCCTTCTTGTCGGCTTCAGCTTTCTCGGCGGCGGCACGGTCGGCGGCGGTGGACATGGTGATGATGAAGGCGACGCGGACATAGAGGAAGTAGACGATCGGAAGCAAGCAGTCGCGTAATCGCTGCCCAAAAACCTATTCGCCCCTCACCCCGTACAGGAACCAGAAGGGCGTGGTTTCGGAGACCTGCTCTCCCGTCGACCGTGTACGCAGCGGACGGGATGGAGTCACCGGCGGCAGCAGCAGCAAAGGAACGACGGTGGCGTGCGCGTGAGCAGATGTGATCTGTTCGTGGCGGCTAGGGTTAGGAGACACCGCATACTTATAGGCGCAGCCGCATGGAGACACGTGGGCTCGACCCATGTCCGAGTCCGTGACAGCCCACGATCCGACGTCTCAGATTGTGGCCCAGCTATCAGAAAACTCTCCGTTAGTGACTGGCAAAAATAAGCGCGTAGGTGTGAGCTCGGCTCGGCTCAATCCCGTAACCCGCGGCGCGTCGTGACGAGGCGTGGCGTGGCGAGGCGGGCGGCGGAGGAGGAGTGCGCGAGGGCCTCTTCTCTTCTCAAGCTCCAATAGCATGTAGAAGAGAAACCCTTATAAACCACTCCAACTCTCCTTCCACTTCCGGGGTGGGACTAAACTTCCCACTACACCTAGTGCCATATAACCCACATGGGCCTTTAGAGATTTTTCAGAAATTGCAATATGGGCCTAGAGCCCATCTCAGATTTTAGCAATCCCCCACCAGATCTCGAGGGCCCATTGTGTCCTCTGTTCCAATTGCTGTTTCGATATACCAGTGTTTCAGTGAAGACCTGTTAAGGTTGAACTTCACCTAGAACAAGTGGCTACACTCCTTCACAACTGAACAATGGACAATGCCTTGAATTGTCAGTTTGGCGTAAAGAAGTTTCACTACATGTCTTACTAGTACTAGGCTGCCGAAGGCTGACCCCTCGGGTGGAGCATATAAGTCACACTCCTGGCCTATTCATGAGCTTACTAGAGATCACCCCAATCTCATAGACTGTGACCAGCAGTCGGGTTCATATAGGTGTGTTCCTCCAAAGATCGCTCTGTAGGATAGCATCTTGCTTTTATAAGCTTTGGAACACATTGAGACCGTAGTCATCCTACCATACAGTATCGAGAGTATTGCATCTCCAACGGAGTGGGTTAGTATAGTTACTCTCCTCAGTTCACCACTGGCTTGTTTTCTCAGGTCCTAGTTCACGGGATCTCCGATCACATAGGTTGGGTTACCACCATGGCAACTCATGTGGGTCTCATACTCATCTCCCTCGATGCATTATCTATCACAACACGTGATAGCCCTTTTGTAAAGGGATCTGCCAGATTCTTAGCCGTATGGACATAGTCCAACGCTATCACTCCGGAGTTTCTTAATTTTCTGACAGCTTTTAATCTCATTCTTATGTGTTTGGTGGACTTCATGTTGTCCTTTGAACTCTTCACCTTGGTGATGACAGTCTGATTGTCACAGTTCATAAGGATAGCCGGAACCGGTTTATCAACCAATGGCAAGTCCATCAAAAGATCTCGAAGCCATCTCGCTTCAACACCAGATGTGTCTAATGCCGTTAGTTCTGTTTCCATTGTCGATCTCGTTAAGATCGTTTGCTTGCAAGACTTCCAGGAAACAGCGCCACCTCCAAGAGTAAACATATACCCAGTTGTGGCCTTCATCTCATCAGCATCAGAGATCCAATTCGCATCACTATACCCTTCAAGTACCGACGGGTATCCGGTATAGTGAAGTCCATAGTTCATAGTACCTTTCAGATAGCGCATAACTCTCTCAACAGCATGCCAATGTACATCACCCGGTTTGGAAACAAACCGGCTCAGTTTGCTCACAGCAAACGCGATGTCAGGCCTCGTTGCGCTCGCTAGGTACATCAGTGAACCAATGATTTGAGAGTATCTCAATTGATCTTTAGCCATGCCTTTGGACTTCCGAATCGATACCCTAGGATCATATGGTGTTTGAGATGGTGTGCAGTCCAAATATCCAAAACGACTCAACACCTTCTCAACGTAATGGGATTGCAGAAGTGTGATCCCACCCTCATTATCTCTCAGTAGCTTGATGTTCAAGATAACATCAGCCACACCAATGTCTTTCATCTCAAAGTTCTGAGATAGAAACGATTTGACCTCCTCAATGACTTTGAGGTTTGTTCCGAATGTCAGTATGTCATCAACATACAAGCACAGTATAACTCCTTCGCCCCCACCATGGCGATAGTATACACATTTGTCAGCCTCATTAACAACGAAACCAACAGATGTCAGAGTTGTATTGAACTTATCATGCCATTTCTTAGGTGCTTGTTTCAGGCCATATAAAGATTTTATCAACCTACACACCTTTCTTTCCTGACCATCTATCACAAAGCCATCAGGCCGTTGCATGTAGATTTCCTCCTTTAGCTCTCCATTTAGAAAAGCCGTCTTAACATCCATCTGATGGACGAGAAGACCATGTGAGGCCGCCAACGAGAGTAATACTCGAATGGTGGTCAATCTAGCCACAGGTGAATAAGTATCAAAGAAATCATCCTCTTCTTGCTGGTCATAGCCCGTGGCCACAAGCCTAGCCTTGTTCTTTTCAATCGTACCATCGGGCCTAAGCTTCTTTTTGAACACCCACTTACATCCCAGTGGTTTGCAACCATAGGGACGGTCAGTGATCTCCCATGTCTCGTTAGCCATGATGGAATCCATCTCGCTACGGACCGCATCCTTCCAGTAGTCAGCTTCTGGAGAGGCATACGCTTCTGAAATAGAAGTGGGAGTATCATCCACGAGGTACACAAAGAAATCATCACCAAAGGTCTTTGCAGTCCTTTGTCTCTTGCCCCTACCAAGGGTTTCCTCGTCATCCTCCTCAGGATTTTCATCATGTGTTTGTTCATAATATTCCATAGGGATGGCAGGTTCAGGAGTCTCCTCAGTGTTAGTGACTGAGCTCGGCTCGGCTCAATCCCGCAACCCGCGGCGCGGCGCGGCGGGGCAGGCGGCGGAGGAGGAGTGCGCGAGGACCTCTTCTCTTCTCAAGCTCCAATAGCATGTAGAAGAGAAACCCTTATAAACCACTCCAACTCTCCTTCCACTTCCGGGGTGGGACTAAACTTCTCACTACACTTAGTGCCATATAACCCACATGGGCCTTTAGAAATTTTTCAGAAATTGCAATATGGGCCTAGAGTCCATCTCAGATTTCAGCAAAATAAAGTAACTGAATGGACAGTCGGTATTTCATGCTAGAAAAATACAAAAAGGAGAAGCAATAGTACTGTTAATTCGAGAGTTACATTTCCTTAAGCTTCTCTTCTTCAAGATGATGATGCTTGAAGCGTGCACTGCCTTGACTAAGTCAGCAGGTACTTGATGGTGTAAAATTGAGCTTTTAGAATTTTCTGAACTAGAAATGTTCTTGTCCAGTGTCGAGAGAGGGCGTGGATGTGGACGGCTTGCACTCTCCTGGTGTTTTGATGTTTCCTTGTCTCTCGGCTCGGGCCAGGTCGATGAAAAGAAACAAAATGCAGTGGAGTCCCTGCACATTCCTGAAATCGTGGCGGTGTGATGCAGCTCTCCCTTTAATATTTCATTCAGTTTTGTGAGTTTTCAGAGAGGAATTGGCCATGGCTTTCGTCGGTGCCAGGCCTACCAGCACCAAGATGAGAAGATAAATAAATAAAGCACAAAAAAAGCTACGTAAGCAAGCTCCGCTAGAGTATATACTGGAGGAAATGTAGGCAGGCAGGAAACTCTAGATCAAATGCAGGCGGGAAGATGGTACATCCGTTGATAGATACAGTAGTATTTAACTTGTACTCCTGCTTGAAAACTAACTTTGTTTTCCTCTCCGTTTGGTCCCGGGCAAAAAAGTTGGACCTTGCCCAATAATTTCGCATCGAACATTCCTCGGGTAGATGCACTGTCCGAATTCTTTTCTTCCAAATTTGATTCATGCATACTCTAGTGGTAAGTGAATTTCAACTGATCCACGCTCAGTGAGCGCCCACCTTTTTTTCCTGGACTAGTAAGTATGCACGTGCAACGCACGTCTCGATCAAAGCATCTATGAAATTCGTGTGAGTATTGAATTCTGAGTTCATATTTAAATAAATTAACCTCTATATAACGGAAGATCTCCTCGGTGAAATGAAGCTTACTATATACTACTCCCTCCGTAGACAAATATATGAGTGAATTCTATTTTCAACAACACATGAAAAATAGTAATAAACCCGTGTAATAGCAGCATCTATGACAACCATATAGAGATTTGAATAATAAAAATGAATGATAAAAAGTGCCTGCATGAAGCATTACACTGCTATACGATATTGGACCAAAGTAAACATATTTGCAATCCTTAATCTTGGCACATAGCATTGGCCTTGTTTCACGGGAGTTGTGCAGGTCATCTTCTTGATTAGGAACATTTGGCTTCAGGCCTTCAACTCTTCCGCCCAAACCATTTTCTTTTGTAAATAATCTGCAAAAGAAAGGCCGAATTAGGTTGATAAAATCAAACCACATAAAACAGAACGCCAGAACGATCAAATGTGTAAGTGCTTACCAAAGAGTGAATAAATCAATTTTGATTTATATATCACTAAAATCAGATATAATCTAGATGGATCTCGGATATGATACAAAGGAGAACTGGTTTACATAGAAGGTTGAAGATTTTAAGAAAAGATCAATCTATTTTTTAGCAGGTGTGTTTCCAAACCAAATGATTTATATTGCGATTAAACTTGCCATGAGCATCCTTGGTTCAGTTGCTACCACAAAAAATATATTATGAACACATGATGTTCTCAATTATGAATCCCATCCTCGTGTTGATGCCACAAAAAAAAAGAAATTAGTTGCTAAACATCCTTGGTTCAGTTCATGCAGCAATGGGACATCCACAACCCTTTATCCTGGATGCTCTACACTACATATGTTTGTAGTTCAGTTTTACGTCCTTCTTTCCTAGGGTAGCAAATATGCACATTATTCAGTGTTTTGGTGGATCAAGAGCTTTTCTATGTGAGATAGAGAAAACAAACAACAGAAAGAGGAGATTGAGAGGGAGAGAGACATGAAGGAGTAGACTGGTGCAGAGGAGACAGGAGGGCGTCGCTGGCAGCAGGGAGGAGACCAGTGCTCCATGCAACCTCGACCTCGTTTGCCAGCAACTGACAGAGGACGGAGTGCTTGATCTCCTACCGGTGCCCACACCCAAAACTTAATCATGGACATAATCAGGATGGAAAGTTGCAGTTTTAATAGCAGAGAAACTTACATTAAACCCCCAACCTTGAGAAAAATTGTGAATAAAAAATCTCTTCGGGTGCTTAATTCAACATATTTTAGTCTTTGGACCGCTCAAGAATTTATGTATTTTCCCTTTGCCTCTCGAGCTATCCCCATCTAGCTCCGCCACTGTAATTAGTTAATTAAAATGACTTAGTCAAAAGGGCATTCGGGTGTTGCATCCACCCAATGGGTTCTTTGTTATGTTGGCGGAAGAAATCCTTTCTTGTTGGCCCTTCAAAATAAAAATGTTTGGCAATGTTATCATTTTATATTTTAAGATGGTGCCCAACCTTGGCACAAACCACAAGAATACTTTTGTCCAACAAATTGTTATATACTCACATGGTCAGACAGCACAACATAAGTACACCAATGACTCAGAAAACAATTGTTCTTTTAAAAATGTATGGTAAGGCAAGATGGAATTTGGAAAGATATACAGAGGTACAGTATATACACAAATGCTTCCATCGTAGATCTCCATGCCCAATCCTTCTATAATATACAACTAAAAATAATATATTAAAAAAACAAGATAAAAGTGCAAAAAAAAAGGGAAATTCCCTTCTCCGATGCCACAAACAGGTCAAGGACTACCATATAGTGAGAAAGAAAAATTGATAGCATGAATAGAGTGATATCAGCTGACCAAAAATGATAGTTTTCAGACACCAATAGAAGATATGAACTCAAGGGGCCATGCACATGATAGAAAGTGGTACTGAAGCTTAGGTGAAGCAAATTGCCCAAGAGAAAATATGTATTGACTGTCGAAAGAGTGTGACCAGGTCAGACCACCATATAAAAGAGCCTGACCAGCAGCAGACTTCAGAGGGAAGTTGATTTTACCCCTAAATAACTTGTACTTCCATTTGACATGCTCTAAATGCACTAATGAAATAATGTAGAACTCCCCTGCAACTCTGGGGATTTAGTAATTAACTGCAGATTGTACAAAGTGTCAAATATGCGATATAAGTAAAATGTAGAGCAATGGAAGTCAAGTTATACGCCTGAATAAAGCATAACCTACAAGAATCACAAGGACTAAAAATTCAGAACGCAGAAAATCTACATATGCCAAGAAGGTCCCTGACCAATAACCATGTGTACTTACATATTGCGCAAACAGGGGATAAAAATTGTTTGATCCGCAGTTAATCACCTAAGCATTGGGTTTACACACTGGTGCTACTTTTCTTTTTCGTCCCAAATGGAACCATCATGTCTTTAGTTTCGTAAATAGCAGTAGACATGCATGAGAATCCTAGTACTAGTTAACAATTGATAAAAGATGTCGATCAAGCTTCAGAAACTTAGCGGCTGCATATTGAGTTCCATAATTGTTTTCCTTGAAACCACAATCCATAACACCTGCATGTATCTCACCTGGAGTATTATGACATACCTGTCTTCATGCCTTTGAGAGTATATATCACGTGCAAAATAGGACATGTGCTACTTAAATTCTATTTTTGATCTGACAAGGCACTGAATTAAATAATTCCTTTGCCCATGAGTCTAGGTTTCTAACAATTTACTGAGAAGGGCAAAAAAAGTGCAGCTTTTGTAGGACATGCCAAAACAGAAAAGTATACATGTAACAGAAGTGGGAAGGACGGAACCAGGGTGATGGTATTTATATGGAGGTTATGGAGCTGAATTTCTCCCTCTGCGTCTGGTTATGGGATAACCAATCTTCAGACATTTGAAAGATGGGCCTTTGTTCTGCCGTTTGTTGGGAAGATTTGCTCTTATGTAAGAAGGCAGTTAGATTAAAAATTGTGAACACAACTTGCCGTAGAGCTTAATCCATGTTTTGCCACAGAACAAAATACATAGCCTAGCATAGGTGTTCTAGAGTACATAACCTACCGGAAAAAAAATCTGGAGGCAAAGAAGAAAGGATCAGACATTAACGAAGAAAAGGGGCTAACCTCAGAATCCTGTTTTTTCAGTTGAAGTTTATCTCATGATTCATACTCATCATCCTGTGTCCCCTGCCTGGTTCACCACACTTATGATTACTGCAACTTCTTCCTTCTTCTCCCTGTCCGCTAATCTAGCAGGAAGTGGCGGTCGTGGTCTAGTAGGAAAACGTGGCCACGAACCCGCAAAATAGGACGGTGGCCAGCCCGGATCACAGCAGCCGCGTCGGTGATCTGGTCGGGAGGAAGGCTGGCAGTCATGATGGAAGGTCCGGCGGAGCTTTCGTCCATGGCCATGGCGTCCTGCACGGGAACGAAGAGAGGGAGAGAGATCAGCGAGGAGAGGGAGAGAGAACGGAGGAGGAGGGCGTTGGGTACGGCTGAACGGAGGTCGGCGACGGCTTGCAGGAGCGCAGGCGGCGACCGGAGGTGGGGTGGATGGGGGGAAGTGCACGGGTGGAGGAGAAGGAGCAGCGACACGAGGTTTTGCTGCTGATTCGTTCTTCCTTATCACGTGGAATCGATCCTGTAATTAGGGAGTTGCGGGCGACGCCGTGGGGATCTGTGGACGCGGAGCGCGCGGCGACGTTTGCCAGGCAGAACATTTGATCTCAGACGTTGATTGAGATGGCAAATTATTGATGTAATATGGTTGGTTGGATGTGTTTAACTTGATTTAATCAGAGGGTCTGGATTATCACGTGTGCAGTTTGTTGTGTGGCTTTAGACAAAATAATGTTTGCTCTTTTAATAGTAGTATAGATATAGATTCTGCTCGTCGTGCTTTCACCTTTTTTGTTTCGCTTTGGCATCCCCTAGGAGAGAGGCGTGGCTCTGGGTCAGCGGCAGGAGTAGCGTGAAAGGAAGCGCGATGGTGCCCAACGGCGGCTCTCGGTCGGCGTCCGTCCCTGGCACTGGCAGGCATGCATGCGATGTATGCCAAGGCCACAGGTTGGCTGGCGTTGGAATTGCGCTACTCTACTCTTGCTGCGTACCAGCTCACACACACGCACACAATCGATAATGCTCGAGGTGGTTGGACGTCGTCCACGTACGGTTTCATCGGCCTTCTCCGATGACATGTCCGTTTGAATCCTCCGGGCTTCTCCGCAACACGCCTTGTACCGAGCTCGGTTTCTTTCCCCCCTCTTTGTCGGTTTAGCTGTTGTATCTGACGCTGTGGGGATAGATGTCGACTTGTCAAATACTCCCTCTGTCCCATAATGCAGTGGCGAATCTAGCATGAAAATGAAGGGTAGGCTCAAACATCAAGTTCTAAGCCTAATTAGCAATTGCATTGTGATTCTTGCATGTAAAGCACATAAATATAATTGTTAAGTGGTATGGTTAGCTGAAATAATGTTTGTGGAGGGTAGGCTTAAGCCTGATGAAGCCCACCTAGTAGACTCGCCACTGCCATAATCTAAGACATTTTTAGATACTAGTACAATATGAGACCGAAGGGAGTAAGTACTAAATGGAGCAGCAATTGACATCCAACACCACCCACAAATGATGCAACTTGTTTCCATGATTTTTGGACAATAAACTACATAACATACGCGTGTTTCTATTGAATAATGACAATACTAACGCTCCCTCGCAAAGAAAAAAAACAATAATAACTGACTGCAACTGCAAGTCGGTACAAGGATCAGCCGTGCGCTGTCTTCAGGCCATAATGCCAAGTGGAGAGATGTCATAGATTGCTAGTGCGGAATCATAGCAACTTGACAGGTAACATAAGCCTCTAGACATATTATTATCAAGCCAAGCCAAGTCCCCGCACGTATGATTCCTTCTGGTAAACAATCATCTGGAACACGCAATATAAAAGAGCACACAAAAAACATTTGACAGACTCCTCTGCCTACAAAGACGTGTACGGCAGAAAATGAAATGCATCACATAATACCAGAGTACGAGAGCAATTACCGGAACTACTGAGCAGCCGACACCCACTGGCCGAACATTGAACGATGCTTTGATCCAGCGGTCGGCCTCCTCTTTGTGACATGCATGTACGGTCAGATCAGTAGCATCGTCCAGACATCGGCTGCACACCGTCGTGTGTATAGCAGCGCTCAGCAATTACAGCTAACGCTGCGCATCTCTTTCTTTCACTAAACGTTCATGCTGCTCCTCGAAGAAAAAAAGTGAATATTTCGGTATGTTGTTGTCGTTATGAAGAAAAACATTAATTTGTATTCCCTCTGTAACTTAAAATAAAACGTTTTTGTATACTGTCATGGACTCTAAAGACGTCTTATGAAAAGTTAGAGAGAGAGTAGTCTACATCTATTCACAGACGACATGTCGCTTTTGAGAGATCATTATCATATCCGGAATCCATCAGCCGTTCTGCAAAATGACACCCAGAAAGCTGAAAGTAACCGATCATATATAATTAAAACCATCAACAGGTTTATTTTGAGATCAGGTCAAAACCCAAGAAATTCATGAGCTAATCTACCAGTTATAATCGTACAAAGGGGTCTACCACTTATAATTGTACAAAGGGGGGAAAACAAGAAACAGTATGCTGCTACATGCTAGAAACAGAAGAAAGGGGGTGCTGATTGTGGGGTTTCAAGCCTACAGTATAGCATGGGGAACAACAGCAAAAAGGAGGCAAGCTTTACACGTCGCTCTACTTCTCAACCTCATCTCATCTCAGGGAACAAAAACGCCTCAAAAATAAGCCAGCCGTGCATGAGCTTCCTAGTAGACCACTGGCACCTAAATTGTCAAGCATAAGATACATTAAAAATTGAAACAAAAGGGGAATTACCAGAGCATAAAAATGTATGTGCACATGACACACAAAATCCCTCGTAAGATTATCTTTACAGTGCTTGGAAAATATATAAGTAAATTGTGTATTACCTTTTAAACAAGGCCCACACAAGCTTAAGCATCCAGTCAAAATTTATCCTCGAAGTATGATCTCAGGGATTGAATCAGATCTTCCCGCAGTAACTCTGGAATTTTGGACCTAAATACTCTTCCAGAATCACTTATTAGCTGCTTCCTGCATTACAGGAGAAAGCATATATAAACAATATTAGACACATTGGACGATGTGGACACACCACCCACGAGTGTAATGATGATCACACAGTGGAAAATAAATTCTCATATTGGGCATATGCCTAAAAATAACTTAGCTAGAAAACTGAAAGATTTCCTACAAAGGTACTCCCTCCGTTCACAAATATAACATGTTCTACTTTTTTCTGGATCAGATGTATATAGACATGTTTTACTATGTTTGTTCACTCATTTTAGAGTAACGCGGTGCTATATGGCACAAGGATATGGCTAAGTAGAGTAATAAGAAATCGAAATATCATAATAGCAGTGTGCAGAGCATTAAGTTTCCCTGTCTATCTCAGGAGCAAAAGAACAGTTCCATATATAAATATATTTTAAAGCAACAGAAAAATAAAGCTGAAGCAGAAAAAACTTGGAGCAAAGCACTTCACCTGATTGCCTCACTATCTTGAGACATGCCTGTGTTCTGTATACACTGCCTCTTTGCAGAACGCATAAAATTACATACATCATCCGCCCAACCAGACGACCGAAGCTCAGAAGATGCTGATTCAGCAAGCCTGGAAATTTTAATTAATAAAACAGGCAGTAAGCATCATGAAATTACTACAGCTGACAACACAAATTAAAACCTAGACGTCAAAGATAATAAAGAAAAATAGTAAAATGGTGAAGCATGCAGTGCAGATATGCTAGCTTAGTGACTCTGGGATATCAGTCACTGAATTAGGTTCAGCTGGATGCGAATATTCAAAAGGTGTTACAGCCTTCATGCATGAATTCTTATATCTGAGGGATTATTCACGAAGTACCGATCCATGTCATCCTTGAATAATGTATGAATCTAGTCTATCCAAGCTTCATGCAACGTTAGATCCTTAAGTTGATACTTCCTATTGAAAACAGACATGCATGAACATACACCACTTGCACATTTGCAATGCAAATTTCAACGATGTTCAAACCATGATAGCCTAATATTTGTTGTTTAATCTATCTTCATAGCTAGATGGGTGTGGACTCAGTTCAAAATAATCAAAGCTAAACCAGTAAACGATGGTGCGGGCTCAGTTCAAAATAATCAAAGCTAAAGCAGTAAACATGGAAGGTGTTCAATGTCTGAAAACTACAGGAGAATAAAGCAACTGAATGGACAGACAGTGTTTCATGGAAAGAAATACGAATAGGAAAAGCAATAATACTGTCAATTCAAGACTTACATTTCCTTAAACTTTCCTTCTTCAAGATGATGCTTCAAGCATGCACTGTCCTTGGCTGAAGCCACCACTGCTTTGACTGAGTCAGCAGATACTTCAGGGTGTAAAACTGAGCTTTTAGGACCCTTTTCTGAACTACAAATGCTCTTGTCCAATGTTGAGGTAACAACACTAGATGGCTGTTCAGGGGGGTTTTCAGCACACGTGGCCTTGGCACCACTGGTCTCTTGGAGGCCAACAAAATGAACTGGATGTCCATTTCCATCTGTGCCTTGCAACATTCTTTGTGAATCAGCGTCCAACTTATCGCAGGAAATACTACCATTAGCATACCCTTC
Source organism: Triticum dicoccoides (assembly GCF_002162155.2). NCBI lineage: Eukaryota > Viridiplantae > Streptophyta > Magnoliopsida > Poales > Poaceae > Triticum > Triticum dicoccoides. The sequence continues at coordinate 532,662,567 of NC_041380.1, read as the reverse complement.
ACTGGGTTCTGCAGATTTTGCGGGTCCGCATCCGTTCGATTCCACTAGTGCTGTGGCTTCATTAACTTCTGGCTTTCTCAAAACGGGGTGCGGTTTGCCATTTGATGCAACCTTCTCTGTTCCTGTATTCTTCAAGTGGATCGGCTTGAACTGTAGACCTGGTGCAATCTTGCCATTCTTTAGGGGTAGTGGCACAATACCTTTAGTAGAGCATGAGCCGTTCTGCTTCACTAATGGTATCTTCAGGGGCTCACTACATGCGGCACTTGATATGCCATTCCCATTGGTGTTGGAAGATTTAACTGCACTAGAAGAGTAACCATTTGTACTATTTGTTTGAGTTTTGGAACTCAGTATATAGAATAGGATATAGACCTTCTCAGTCAAAACGTCCTGAGATCTTGACAGGGAGACCTGAGAATCATTACAACAGTACCAGCGACCAGTAGCATCCTGCATGTAATTCAAGTTCCCAGTACATTTAGCAAAATGTTTTTGGCAGAAACATTTAGTAAGATGTTAGGGCAATAGAACTGAAGAAGTTTTAGACACTGACTGAATAGCCTATTACCTTAACATATGCATAGTAATGACCAGAATCTTGGGAGAAACCTGAATGGACGATGCTGCCAAAAAGATTATATACCGGTTGTGGGTCCTGCAGATCCATGCAATAAAATCAAAAAAAAAAAGTTATTGTGAACAAATGTTCAGACAAAGGAGTGCACTAAAATATCCAAAATTATATTTGGAAATATGGAAAGTAATCAGGCGCTACTCGTTAATGTCAATAGTATAAAAAGTTTCTTGGAACAAAAAAACATTATTAAGATATGTTATTCACACCCACTCAGGTCTCACTACTGGCATCTTTGTTGGTGGATTTGTAGCTTCATGCAGTCAAAAAAAAAATCATGCATTATCGAGACCGGCAGACGAGCTATTACTGAAACATCAACTACAGAACGCATTCCATTCAGGTATAAATAACCATGTAAAGGTCATGCAAAGCACTAGTTAATGTCCTAATTTATTAGACACTAGATATTTTGTTGATAACCACAAAGCTTCCGTGAAGATCAACGGGTACAATGAGTTCATTAGAAGATTTTAATGTTACTGCATTAGAAGTTTAGAAGTGTTGAGAACATAATGTATGGTTTTAAAAACTGACAGCGACCCTCTCTGACATTCACCCAGAAACAATTTCCGAAGTCCGTTTGTATTTACCACTAAAGATTAAATAGAAGGGGGCACGCATAAATGGCGCCTTGAAGATTTTACAGGATACTTCAAACATTATTTACTGGGGTGCACTTCTATAGCTCAGTCGCATGTAACTAGATAAAAACTCTTCTATGGTTTTCCTTTCTGAGCCATGAAGTTTAACTTGTATCCAAGATTCCAAATCTGATCTGCATAACTCCAACTACGTCTACACCAACAAAATCATAAAAAGTCAGGAAACAAGAACGTTATCTTGTGACCGCAAAGAAACAAATAGAAATATAGCTAATGCATACTAACAACAAATTAAGCTAGCACTTGGACACAGTTTATAAGATCATCATGCAAACACAGGTATGCTTTAGTTCAGATACATACAGTTCACAACCTTAAAGAGAATTACTTATTAATCAGTATATTCCTTTTTTTGTCTGGGACAGAATCAGCAGCCTGGTTTCACCGAAGCAGAGAAGAAGCGCATAAGTAAAATAGAAGATAAGAGCTGGGTAATATCAAAACAGTACAGAAAGTTACTTCCCTACAATTACTTGGCTCTATCGAGCATTCTGAGGAGATTCAGAAATTGCTAAAACGGTTATCAGAGCTCAAATTTGCTACGTGTAGTGATATACATCTGCCTTTTTACACATTCAGGTTAATTTAACAATAGAAGAAAAATGCCAGGATCTGAGCAATTGTTGCTTCAACAATTACACTAGCTCAGACAGAACTTTTAGAATGAAGCAACACATCTTTTAAGATGGGCTTGATTATTGTGAACTATGCTGTTTTCATCAATTTTCATATTGTTTATTTCAAAATCATTCACGTAAAACTAACTGTTCATGATTTTGAACTTTGGTCCAGTGAACCAGAGAGTCAATCTAACCCATAATTCCTAAAGGAGTTCCGAGCTAACTAGAAACTGATGGTACCCTGTAATAACATAATCATAACAAAGTTGCATGGTAAAACTATATCAGTCAACAAGGTAGCATGTGATCATGAGCAGCTGATTACATGCGGAGTATATTGCTTTCATGACTAGTTTTATATCCACAATATCGCCAACCTGGATAATGTTCAACAGTACTCTAAACCATGTGGCAATCAAAAGGTATCATACCTGGTTTTTGTCATACATGAAGTCGGAAAGAACAAGACCTTCCTTGAACTCTATGTTCCTATTGATCTTCCCACCATGTATTCCATCGAACCTCTAATAGCAGTTCACCAAAAATGGAAACAGAAACAGATCATGAGCAATCCCTTTTAGGCATAACCCAAGTTAAATAGAAGTTGTATGTTCTTTGCACAATAAAGAAATCAGGGAAGAAGATTTAGAACCTTGAGTTGTATAACAAGAACCTTAGGTGCCTTGAGTATGAACATTTGCTTCCGAGCTGAGGTGAGCTTCTTGCATCTGCAATACCAAAATCCACATTTCACAATTTAAATGCATGTTTGATAACAAAGGGAAAATATATAAGAATTCAAATGGATGCAACACCGAATTGGATATACAGAGGAAGAGGGGGCGATTAGGTCAACAATGACAATAGAACAAACAAAAGAAATTGTAATCTGTCCATGAAACATTTCTTATGTTTTAATATGTCAAGACTTTGCCCTCTCTCAGAAAACCCAAACTCGCTTTCCTCCCTGTTTATACTTGTATTCTCCAATTAGCCACCGAAGCACATGGATTGATGATGGTCATGGAAAAGGAAATTGACCATACATTTTTCCAGAGGGATTCTTGCAACCAAAATGGGTGAGTGGTGAAAATCCTTCCTGGCATGGAATCCTAATATTTCATCTGAAAATCTAGTGAACCGAACATACGTTTTCTCCAAAACATTTTTGCATTTCAATCTCACAGTAAATAGCAAAACCTAGTTGATTCGAATATACATATTTTCCAGTAACTGGGAAGACGTGTAATACCTTTCACAACTGTATTTGTTTGCACCCTCCAATACCTCAGGCTTGAAGAAGCATGTAAGGGCATCGCCAACAGAACTGGTCCCGAGCAGGTCGAGGCTGAGGTCCATGATCTCGTCGGTCTTGTTTGACTCTCCCTTGCACACAAGGCACTTCACCTGGCTGAGCAGTGCCCCGCCAAATGTCTCCCTCATCACCATACAGCTCCCCTGACCTCGGCCCTCCTCCGGGCCACAGTCGCCATTGGCAGTTGCCACGGGGAGGCGCTTGCGTATGCGGAGGCAGGCAGTGTGACAAGCGTCTATGACGTAGCGCAGGAACTCGTGGGCGTCCTCCTGGCGCCCCCACCGGAAGTGCTCGGCGAAGAGCGGCAGGCTGCGGAGGACCTTCCCAGGCGAGTCGAGCGCCCCTGCCTCCGCCCGAAGCTGCCGCACAATCTGCCGCTCGAGGACGCAGAAGGCGCACTCCTTGTCCCTGTTGGGAAACACTTTTTTGCCTATACAAAGCAAACGGACCGACATAAACATCAAATTAGCTTCTGACGACGACGAATTGCAACAGATGCAAATTAGAGCAGGGGAAAGCGGGGGCTAGGGTTTGGTACATAGATTGGAGTGGCGGGAGGCGAGACAGAAGCTGGCGAGCGGAGGCGTGGAGGCGAGGCACTGGAGGACGCTGTTGAGGTAGCAGGTGTTGCCGAGGTTCTTGAGCCCGGGGGGCGGGCCGGGGCGCGGGCGCCGCGGCGGCGCCGGGGACGCCGGCTCCGCGGTGGGGGCCATCACCGTCCTCCGCTCCGTAGGGCTGGTGCGGCGGCGCCGCGGGGAAGCTGGACCACCTCCTCCTCCTCCTCCTCTTCTCCACGTAGCACCGCCGCCGCCGCCGCCCACACCTCATCCGATCGCATCGCCCACCAGCGCGCGCCGCGGAGGAGTGGCCACCGTGGTGGTGGTGGTGGTGCTGGCGAGCTTTCGGGGGTCGGCGCGGCCGGCGAGCGGGGGCGGGGGCGGGAGCAAGGGCCGGGGCGCCCTCGAATCGAGGAGGGGGGCGACGGCGGCGGCGACGGGTGGAGGGTGAGAGAGACGTACGGACGGGGAGGGTGGGTTTCGTTTGTGTTCCCCTCGTGCGTGCTTCGAGGAAAGGGAAAGCCGCGGGTAGATGCGCTCGCGGCGAAGAGGTAGACCAGTCCGTCCCCGGTTTGGACAGGACTTCGCCTTTGGTGTCCGACCAGAACCGCCAGGAAATTCATAAAATTGACACTCTCTTTTCCTTCACTTACTTTTTTTCCCGACAAATCTATTCATCACACATCATGTCAATACAAAAAACATCTGAAATAATAAAAATTACATTCATATTTATAGACCACATAAGCGACAACTATAAGCACTGAAGTGAGTCTAAGGCGCGCCGTCGTCATTGCCCCTCGCTCATCGGAGCCGGGCAAACCTTGTTGTCGTAGATAGTCGGGAGTCGTGGTGCTAAGCCCTAAAGGACTAGCGCATCAAAATGGCAACCGCGCGGATGAAAAGAATCGAATATCAGAAGGACCCAATCTATAGACACAAGAACGGAGACGAATAAAGACTGGTTTCACCAAATCCAACGAAGACAAACACCGGCCGAACCCCGAGAGATTCATCGGAGACACTCCTCCACATGCCATCCAATGACACGAGACGCCCGCCAAAACGGAGGTTAGGCAGGGAGAACTTTATTCCATCTTCAGGGAGTTGTCGCCGCCTCACCTTCCTCAACAGACACAAACCCTAAGCGGATTAGGAATGAGCCCTTCCGTCGGCAAGGGCTGGGATTCACCGTGTAGACGAGGTAGATCGGCGACAACACCGATGGAAAGCACAGAAGTCCTAAATGATTGGGAGCCTTTTTTTCTTGCACTTACTTACTCACGAGCACGCATTTCTTTTTCTTTCTTTTGCATCGGCGAGTCGTCCGATTTCACCTGTTACATGTCTCTCTCTTCTTAACAAACTTTGTGTCGATCTTCTCTAGCAATTTATATATTCTATTGTTTTCTGTCTTTCTATAATTGACTATGTAAGCATTTTTATTGCAATTTACCATATAAAACATATAGATTTTTATAGACTAGTTTCAGTATAGTCCGTGGACATGAACGCTTCAAATCAACTGTTTTTATGTGTCAATTCTTCACACTCCAAAAATAGACAAAGTTCATTATAAAGTTTAAGGGTGATCAAGTTATTACAATATTTGACCACAATTCGATCATAAAAAAGTATGCTTGGAAATTAAGATGACCAACCACATTGCAAAGTTCACAACTAATGGGATGAAGAGAGCATAATTAATTTTGTAGCAAATTCATCTATCACTTTAAGCCATCAATTGGTTTTATCATGTTTATGCTTTTTACAAAATCTATCATCCATATAAGGCATGTCTTCACAAAGTTTATGCACTCCACAAAAATTGACATGCTTACAAGAAACATTTTTATCACGACTAGTGCAATCATCATTAGTATTGTGGATGTTCATAGAAAGCATACTAACAACATTGCAATCATGCTTATCATTCAAGGATTTTATACCAAATATTTTATTGAATTCTTCTTCTAACACTTTGGCACAATTTTTTTTGATCCATCATTCTCAATAAACACATTATAAAGATAAATAACTTGATGCAACTTTAATTTTATTTTTTACAGTTTTATTTTATAAAACTAAACTAATGATAAAAAGAAACAAAAAATATTCAATTGCAAGATCTAAAGATATACCTTCAAGCATTCACCTCCCGGTAACGGTGCCAGAAAAAAGCTTGATGTCTACTACGCAATTTTACTTCTTGTAGACTCTGTTGGACCTTCAAGCGTAGAGTTTTTGTAGGATAGTAGCAAATTTCCCTCAAGTGAATGACCTTAGATTTATCAATCCGTGTGAGGTGTATGACGAGGATGGTCTCTCTCAAACAACTCTGCAATAAAATACTGTTGGAAATATGCCCTAGAGGCAATAATAAAACGGTTATTATTATATTTCCTTGTTCATGATAATTGTCTATTGTTCATACTATAATTGTATTAACCGGATACCATAATACATGTGTGGATACGTAGACCACAACATGTCCCTAGTGGGCCTCTATTTGACTAGCTCGTTGATCAATATATGGTTATGGTTTCCTGACCATGGACATTGGATGTCGTTGATAACGGGATCACATCATTAGAAGAATGATGTGATGGACAAGACCCAAACCTAAGCATAGCACAAGATCGTGTAGTTCGTTCGCTAGAGCTTTTCTAATGTCAAGTATCATTTCCTTAGACCATGAGATTATGCAACTCCCAGATACCGTAGAAATGCTTTGGGTGTATCAAACATCACAACGTAACTGGGTGACTATAAAGGTGCACTATAGGTATCTCCGAAAGTGTCTGTTGGGTTGGCACGAATCGATACTGGGATTTGTCACTCCGTATGACGGAGAGGTGTCTCTGCGCCCACTCGGTAATGCATCATCATAATGAGCTCAATGTGACTAAGGAGTTAGCCACGGGATCATGCATTACAGAATGAGTAAAGAGACTTGCCAGTAACGAGATTGAACAAGGTATTGGTATACCGATGATCGAATCTCGGGCAAGTAACATACCAATGGACAAAGGGAATTGCATACGGGATTGATTGAATCCCCGACATCGTGGTTCATCCGATGAGATTATCGTGGAACATGTGGGAACCAATATGGGTATCCAGATCCCGCTATTGGTTATTGGCCGGAGAGGTGTCTCGGTCATGTCTACATGGTTCCCGAACCCGTAGGGTCTACAGGTTCAGTGACACTAGAGTTGTTATGGGAAATAGTATGTGGTTATCGAATGTTGTTCGGAGTCCCGGATGAGATCCCGGACGTCACGAGGAGTTCCGGAATGGTCCGGAGGTGAAGAATTATATATGGGAAGTCCAGTTTCAGTTGCCAAAACAATTCTAGGGGTTATCGGTATCGTACCGAGACCACCGGAAGGTGTCCGGGGGTCCACCGGGTGGGGCCACCTGCCCCGGTGGGCCAAATGGGCTGAACAAGTGGGCTGGTGCGCCCCCCTAGGGGCCCAAGGCGGCTAGGGTTGCAAACCCTAGGGGATGGGGGCGGCCCCCCACCCAACTTGGGGGGCAAGTCCCCCTTGCCCCCCCCCCTAGATGAGATCTAAGGGGCGGCCCCCTTCCCCCTCACCCTATAAATAGAGGGGAGGTGGGAGGGCATCAACACCCTTTCCAAGGCACAGCCCTCCCCCTCTCCAACACCCCCTCCTCCTCCATAGAGCTTGGCGAAGCCCTGCCGGAGAACTCCAAGCTCCTCCACCACGTCGTCGTGCTGCCGGAGCTCTTCCCCAACTTCTCCTCCCCCCTTGCTGGATCAAGAAGGATGAGACGTCCCCGTGCTGTACATGTGTTGAACACGGAGGCGTCGTCCGTTCGGTGTTAGATTGGATCTTCCGCGATTTGAATCGCCGCGAGTATGACCCCATCATCCGTGTTCCTTGTAACGTTTCCGCTTAGCACTCTTCAAGGGTATGAAGATGCTCTCCCTCTCACTCGTTGCTAGCATCTCCTAGATTGATCTTGGTGACTCGTAGGAAATTTTTTGATTTACTACTACGTTCCCCAACAGTGGCATCATGAGCTAGGTCTATGTGTAGATTCTATGCACGAGTAGAACACAAGTAGTTGTGGGTGTTGATTTGTTCAATTTGCTTACTGTTACTAGTCTTATCTTGGTTCGGCGGCATTGTGGGATGAAGCGGCCCGGACTGACCTTACATGTTGGACCCGAAGGTCTGAGGTAAACTACTCACACATCATCGGAGAGGCTATGGTGTTGATGTAGAAGCTCTCCATGATCGATGCCCCCTTTGGCGGAGCTCCGGAAAAGGCCCCAAGATGGGATCTCACGGGTACAGAAGGTTGCGGCAGTTGAATTAGGTTTTTGGCTCCATATCTGGTAGTTTGGGGGTACATAGGTATATATAGGAGGAAGAAGTACGTCGGTGGAGCAACCTGGGGCCCACAAGGGTGGAGGGCGCGCCCAGGGGGTAGGCGCCCCCCCTACCTTGTGCCTTCCTGGTTGATGCCTTGACGTAGGGTCCAAGTCCTCTGGATCACGTTCGTTCCGAAAATCACGTTCCCGAAGGTTTCATTCCGTTTGGACTCCATTTGATATTCTTTTTCTGCGAAACTCTGAAATAGGCAAAAACAGTAATTCTAGGTTGGGCCTCCAGTTAATAGGTTAGTCCCAAAAATAATATAAAAGTGTATAATAAAGCCCATTAATGTCCAAAACAGAATATACTATAGCATGGAACAATAAAAAATTATAGATACGTTGGAGATGTATCAAACCGCATATTATAATGAGTTGTTAAATCATTGCATCATATCTCTAAATTAAATTGAAAACACAAAATTAAAGGAAAAATAAAAAATAAAACCAAACCCCCCCAAACCTTTAGTACCGGTTGGTGTTACCAACTGGTACTAAAGGTCTCCCCACCCCCCGCCCAGGCTCGTACCACGTGGTGGCACTTTAGTGGCGGTTTGTGCTGAAGGCCCTTATGAACCAGTGCTAAAGCCCGGTTCTGCACTAGTGTCAATTTCATCAGTGCCAGTTTCAACAATACCACTATGAATTACTACATTTGGTTGCTGCATCTTGTAGTTAACACACCTTTCCATTTTTATTTAACAATAATCAATGTACTTAGACCGGCACAATACCTGTTTGAATGACTATGTTTGCTTTTTGTTAAATGTTAGGCCTGTTGCAGTTAGCACACCTTTTCACTTGTTTTGCTTTACTAGCGTGCTTAAACCTGCACACTGAAGCTGTATTTTGGAGATTATTTTGTCTGCCATGGATAATTTTGGTTGATGTTTAGCCTGTTGTGCTTAACATGCTTCTTGATGTACCTACACAGGACAATTTTGGGAAAGACTGTCGTTTTCTATCGAGGTTAGTTTCATCCCATGGCTTATATCTTCTCACTGTTCAGGATATCGGTAGTTGGTACCATATAGGCTGGCGGCTGATAAGGGACTAATCGGTGAATCGGACTTTTCACTGAATATATTTGCAACCCATTTATCGTTAGGTTAACTAGGGCCATATGTAATATATCCGAGGCTACATAGCAACATGCACTGTACTTAATGTCTAAATATGCAATCCTAGGTTACATAGCAACAAGGAAGAGTGTTACATTAATGTTCTAATGATGTCTAGATATACGTAGAAGAGCAGCAACAGCAACAACAATAACAACACAACCCTGTTTGGATACTCAACTTAGCTAGAGGTTACAGTTAGTTTCTAGCTCATGACTAACCCTGAACTAACTCCATCCAAAGAGTTGTTTGGATGGCAGGGTTAGATTGACAATAAATGCACTAGGAGAACTAGCTCCAATTAGCACCTCTTGGGTTGGATAGTTTTTTTGGGTGGGTTATAGATGCAACTAGCTCAAACTAGCCCTTAAGTTTAGATATACTTTAGGGCTATTTGAGCCCGAACTAGCTCAAACTAACTGTAACCCATGGATACAACAGCAGTTAATCAGCCAATAATTTGTAAGAATGCACTAAACTCCTTCCGGCCCATAATATAAGATGTTAATTCATCTAATATGTGAGTATATTGGATGTTATAAGATACTCCCTCCGTTCCTAAATATTTGTCCTTTTAGAGATTTCAAATGGACTACCACATACAGATGTATATAGACATATTATAAAAGAGTGTTGTACTACATCATTGTGCAATTGTTGTTTAGCTTCTAATATTAACTTGGTGCTTTTAGGTACATATGTCATTGGTAAAGATCCGCGCTTCGACCCTTTTGCGTATGGGGCAATGATACGTCCATTTTGCATCATGCTTTTATATCGATATTTAGTGCATTATGGGCTGTTATTACACATTATGTCACAATACTTATGCCTATTTTCTCTTATTTTACAAGGTTTACATAAAGAGGGAGAATGCCGACAGCTGGGATTCTGGGCTGGAAAAGGAGAAAATATTAGACCTATTCTGCACAACTTCAAAAGTCTTGAAACTTCACGGAAGACGTTTCCCAAATATATAAAAAATACTGAGAGCAAGAACTTCACCAGGGGGCCACACCCTGCCCACGAGGGTGGGGGCGCGCCTACCCCCCTGGGCGTGCCCTACTCCCTGGGCGCGCCCCCTACCTCATGGGCCCCCTGGTGGCCCTCCGGTGACCATCTTCTGCTATATGAAGTCTTTCGATGGGAAAAAATAGCAAGCCATCTTCTCGGACGAAACTCCGCCGCCACGAGGCGGAACCTTGGTGGAACCAATCTAGGGTTCTGGCGGAGCTGTTCTGCCGGGGAAACTTCCCTCCCGGAGGGGGAAATCATCGCCATCGTCATCACCAACGCTCCTCTCATCGGGAGAGGGCTATCTCCATCAACATCTTCATCAGCACCATCTCCTCTCAAAACCCTAGTTCATCTCTTGTATCCGATTCTTGTCTCCAAGCCCGGGATTGGTGCTAGTAGGTTGCTAGTAGTGTTAATTACTCCTTGTAGTTGATGCTAGTTGGTTTAATTGGTGGAAGATCATATGTTCAGATCCTATATGCATATTAATACCCCTCTGATTATGAACATGTTTATGCTTTGCGAGTAGTTACTTTTGTTCCTGAGGACATGGGAGAAGTCTTGCTATTAGTAGTCATGTGAATTTGGTATTCGTTTGATATTTTGATGAGATGTATGTTGTCTCTCCTCTAGTGGTGTTATGTGAACGTCGACTACATGACACTTCACCATTCTTTGGGCCTAGAGGAAGGCATTGGGAAGTAATAAGTAGATGATGGGTTGCTAGAGTGATAGAAGCTTAAACCCTAGTTTATGCGTTGCTTCGTAAGGGGCTGATTTGGATCCATATGTTTCATGCTATGGTTAGGTTTACCTTAATACTTTTGTTGTAGTTGTGGATGCTTGCAATAGAGGTTAATCATAAGTGGGATGCTTGTCCAAGTAAGGGCAGTACCCAAGCACCGGTCCACCCACATACCAAATTATCAAAGTACCAAATGCGAATCATATGAACATGATGAAAACTAGCTTGACGATATTCCCATGTGTCCTCGGGAGTGCTTTTCTCTATATAAGAGTTTGTCCAGGCTTATCCTTTGCTACAAAAAGGATTGGGCCACCTTGCTGCACTTTATTTACTTTTGTCACTTGTTGCTCGTTACAAATTATCCTATCACAAAACTATCTGTTACCACTTATTTTAGTACATGCAGAGAATACCTTGCTGGAAACCGCTTATCATTTCCTTCCGCTCCTCGTTGGGTTCGACACTCTTACTTATCAAAAGGACTACGATAGATCCCCTATACTTGTGGGTCATCAAGACTCTTTTCTGGCGCCGTTGCCGGGGAGTGAAGCGCCTTTGGTAGGTGGAATTTGGTAAGGAAAAATTTATATAGTGTGCTGAAATTTACTGTCACTTGTTACTATGGAAAGTAATCCTCTAAGGGGCTTGTTCGGGGTATCTTCACCCCGACCAGTAGAGCAAAGAGTTGCTCCTCAACCTACTGAACCTACTGAAAATGAAAATGAAAATGTCTGCTTTGAAATTCCTTCGGGTATGATAGAAAAACTGCTAGCTAATCCTTTTTTAGGAGATGGAACAAAACATCCTGATGAGCATCTAATATATGTGGATGAAGTTTGTGGATTATTTAAGCTTGCAGGTGTACCCGGAGATGTTGTTAATAAGAAGGTCTTCCCTTTATCTTTGAAGGGAGACGCATCGACATGGTATAGGCAATGTGATGATATGGGGTCTTGGAACTACAAACGATTGAAATTGGAATTTCATCAGAAGTTTTATCCTATGCATCTTGTTCATCATGATCGCAATTACATATATAATTTCTGGCTTCGCGAAGAAGAAAGCATCGCTCAAGCTTGGGGGAGGCTTAAATCAATGTTATATTCATGCCCCAATCATGAGCTCTCAAGAGAAATGATTATTCAAAAATTTTATGCTCGGCTTTCTGATAACAATCGCACCATGCTTGATACTTCTTGTGCTGGCTCTTTTATGATGAAGACTATTGAATTCAAATGGGATTTATTGGAAAGAATTAAATGCAACTCTGAAGATTGAGACCTGGACAAAGGTAAGGAGTCAGGTTTGACACCCAGTTTTGATTGTGTTAAATCTTTTATGGATACCGATATTTTTCGTAAATTTTGCACTAAATATGGACTTGACTCTGAGATAGTAACTTCTTTTTGTGAATCTTTTGCTACTTATGTTGATCTCCCCAAGGAGAAGTGATTTAAATATCATCCTCCCATAGAAGTAAAAGTAGCTTCACCTATTAAAGTTGCAGAAAAGATTGTCACTTATATTGATTCTATTGTTCCTTCTGCTTATGTTGAGAAACCACCTTTCCCTATTAGGATAAAGGATCATGGTAAAGCTTCAAATCTAGTTCGTAAAAGCAATAATAAAACATATACACCTCCTGAGCAAGTTAAAGTTGAACCTAATATTGCTATTGTTAAAGATCTATTGTCTGATAATATTGATGGGCATGTTTTTTATTTCTGTGATGAAACAGCTAGAATTGCTAAACTTTGTGCAACAGATAAACCTAGACCTGTGGTAGGCATGACTGTTATTTCTGTTAAAATAGGAGATCATTGTTATCATGGCTTATGTGATATGGGTGCCAGTGCTAGTGCAATACCTATTAGCCTATGTAGAGAAATCATGCATGATATTGCACCTGTTGAGTTAGAAGATATTGATGTCACAATTAAACTTGCCAATAGAGATACTATTTCACCAATGGGAATTGTTAGAGATGTTGAAGTCTTGTGTGGGAAAACTAAATATCTTGCTGATTTTCTTGTTCTTGGTTCCCCACAAGATAGCTTTTGTCCCATTATATTTGGTAGACCCTTCTTGAACACTATTAATGCTACCATAGATTACAAAGGAGATGTTGTTACTATCGGTTTAGATGATATGACTCATGAATTTAATTTCTCTAAATTTAGTAGACAACACCATGAAGAAGAATTACCTAGTAAGGATGAAATTATTGGTCTTGCTTCTATTGCCGTACCTCCTAGTGATCCTTTAGAACAATACTTGCTAGACCATGAAAATGACATGTTTATGAATGAAAGAAGGGAATTAGATGAAGTATTCTTTAAACAGGAACCTATTCTGAAAAACAATTTATCTGCTGAAATCCTAGGGGATCCTCCTCCACCCAAGGGTGATCCCGTGTTTGAGCTTAAAGCGTTACCTAATACTCTTAAATATGCTTATATTGATGAGAAAAAGATATCTCTTGTTATTATTAGTGCTAACCTTTCAGAGCATGAGGAAGAGAGATTGTTGAAAACTCTGAAGAAGCACCATGCTGATATTGGGTATACTCTCGATGATCTTAAGGGCATTAGTCCCACTCTATGTCAACATAAAATTAATTTGGAAGAAGATGCTAAACTAGTTTGTGATCATCAACGCCGGCTGAATCCTAAAATGAAAGAAGTGGTAAGAAAGGAAATACTAAAGCTCCTTGAGGCAGGTATAATCTATCCCGTTGTTGATAGCCAGTGGGTAAGCCCTGTCCATTGTGTCCCTAAGAAGGGAGGTATTACTGTTGTTCCTAATGATAAAGATGAATTGATCCCTCAAAGAATTATTACAGGTTATTGGATGGTAATTGATTTCCACAAATTAAATAAGGCTACTAAAAGGATAATTACCCCTTAACTTTTATCGATCAAATGCTAGAAAGATTATCCAAACATACACATTTTTGCTTTCTAGATGGTTATTCTGGTTTCTCTCAAATACCTGTGTCAGCCAAAGATCAATCAAAGACTACTTTTACATGCCCTTTTGGTACTTTTGCTTATAGACGTATGCCTTTTGGTTTATGTAATGCACCTGCTACCTTTCAAAGATGCATGATGGCTATATTCTCTGAATTTTGTGAAAAGATTTGTGAGGTTTTCATGGACGACTTTTCCGTCTATGGGTCTTCTTTTGATGATTGCTTGAGCAACCTTGATCGAGTTTTGCAGAGATGTGAAGAAACTAATCTTGTCTTGAATTGGGAAAAGTGCCACTTTATGGTTAATGAAGGCATTGTCTTGGGGCATAAAGTTTCTGAAAGAGGTATTGAAGTTGATAAAGCCAAGGTTGATGCTATTGAAAAGATGCCATGTCCCAAGGACATCAAAGGTATAAGAAGTTTCCTTGGTCATGCCAGATTTTATAGGAGGTTTATTCAGGACTTCTCAAAAATCTCTCGGCCTCTGACTAATTTATTACGAAAAGATATACCATTTGTCTTTGATGATGATTGTGTAGAAGCATTTGAAATACTTAAGAAAGCATTGATCTCTGCACCTATTGTTCAGCCACCTGATTGGAATTTACCCTTTGAAATTATGTGTGATGCTAGTGATTATGCTGTAGGTGTTGTTCTAGGGCAAAGAGTTGATAAGAAATTAAATATTATTCAATATGCTAGTAAAACCCTAGAAAATGCTCAAAGAAATTATGCTACTACTGAAAAAGAATTGTTAGCGGTTGTATTTGCTTGTGATAAGTTTAGACCTTATATTGTTGATTCTAAAGTAACTATTCACATTGATCATGCTGCTATTAAATATCCTATGGAAAAGAAAGATGCCAAACCTAGACTTATTAGATGGGTTCTCTTGCTCCAAGAATTTGATTTGCATATTGTTGATAGAAAGGGAGCTGAGAACCCCGTTGGAGACAACTTATCTAGGTTAGAAAATGTGCTGGATGACCCACTTCCTATTGATGATAGCTTTCCGGATGAGCAATTAAATTTCATAAATGCTTCTCATACTGCTCCATGGTATGCTGGTTATGCTAATTACATTGTTGATAAGTTTATACCACCTAGTTTCACATACCAGCAAAAGAAAAAGTTCTTCTATAATTTGAGGCATTACTTTTGGGATGACCCACATCTTTATAAAGAAGGAGTAGATGGTGTTATTAGACGTTGTATACCTGAGCATGAACAGGAACATATCCTATGCAAGTGTCACTCCGAAGCTTATGGAGGACACCATGCTGGAGATAGAACTGCCCACAAGGTACTGCAATCTGGTTTTTATTGGCCTACTCTCTTCAAGGATGCCCGTAAGTTTGTACTATCTTGTGATGAATGTCAAAGAATTGGTAATATTAGTAGACGTCAAGAAATGCCTATGAATTATTCACTTGTTATTGAACCATTTGATGTTTGGGGCTTTGACTATATGGAACCCTTTCCTTCCTCTAATGGATATACACATATTTTAGTTGATGTTGATTACGTTACTAAGTGGGTAGAAGCTATTCCAACTAGTAGTGCTGATCATAACACTTCTATTAAAATGCTTAAAGAAGTTATTTTTCCAATATTTGGAGTCCCTAGATATTTAATGACTGATGGTGGTTCACATTTTATTCATGGTGCTTTCCGTAAAATGCTTGCTAAATATGATGTTAACCATAGAATTGCATGTCCTTATCACCCACAGTCTAGTGGTCAAGTAGAATTGAGTAATAGAGAACTCAAATTAATTTTGCAAAGGACTATCAATAGCTCTAGAAAGAATTGGTCCAAGAAACTTGCTGATGCATTATGGGCCTACAGAACTGCATATAAAAATTCTATGGGTATGTATCCGTATAAAATGGTCTATGGAAAAGCATGTCACTTACCTCTCGAACTAGAACACAAGGCTTATTGGGCTATTAAAGAACTCAATTATGATTTTAAACTTGCTGGTGAGAAGAGGTTATTTGATATTAGCTCACTTGATGAATGGAGAACCCAAGCCTACGAAAATGCCAAGTTGTTTAAAGAAAAAGTTAAAAGATGGCATGACAAAAGGATACAAAAGCGTGAGTTTAATGTAGGTGACTATGTATTGCTATACAACTCTCGTTTAAGATTTTTTGCAGGAAAACTTCTCTCTAAATGGGAAGGTCCTGGCGTTATCGAGGAGGTCTATCGTTCCGGTGCCATAAAAATCAACAACTTCGAAGGCACAAATCCGGAGGTGGTGAACGGTCAAAGAATCAAACACTATATCTCAGGTAATCCCATAAATGTTGAAACCAATGTTATTGAAACCGTAACCCCGCAGGAATACATAAGGGACACTTTCCGGAACGTTTCAGACTCCGAAAAGGAATAGGTATGTGGTACGGTAAGTAAACCGAATACAAAACAATTTTTAAGGCAATATTTCTCCGTTTTGGAATATTTAGAAAAATAGAAAAATAAGAAGCAGTCCGGGAAGGACACGAGGCCTCCACGAGGGTGGAGGGCGCGCCCTACCCTACTGGGCGCGCCCCTACCTCGTGGGCACCTCATGTGCTCGCCGGACTCCATTTTCGTACACGACACGTATTTTGGTCGGTAAAAATTCATTATATAATCTCCCGGGGGTTTTGACTCCCGTATCATGCAAAAATCTCCTGTCTTTGTTTTGAGCTGTTTTTCTGACAGATCTAGATTATCATGACGTCTGCAAGTGCTCCCAAGGACAATTTCTTCGAGAAGGTCATCAACCCTTACCTCGCGGAGGTGCAGCGACACCCTCAAAGCATTGTGATGCGTGATGGGTTGCTGCACATCCGTGATGCTAAGGGACCGAAGGGGACCGAAAGCGTGGAGACGAGGTTCGAAGCAATGGAGCAACAAGTTTTCAAGTGTCAGGGGATGGTGGAGCGTGGACTCAACTCCAACCACATGATGACCGCAGTGTTCACCAACAAACACAAGCTGCATGCCGACAATATCGGGGAGACCATCTTCAAGCTTCACGAGAAAATCGAGCAACTTCAGGCTCAAATCTATGACCTGCAAAACCAAAACTGTGAGTATGAATATAGATTCAAAAGGATGAGTTTGGCTGCAAATTTGAGGATCCCGGAGACTCGGTCATCCTTCTATGATGGTGAGCCTATGCCTTGAAAGAAGGACGACAAGCCTACGCCATCAACAAAATCACCGCCGTCTCCACCAACAAAGAAGAATTGAGTATCTGGTATGGGCACTCCACTTGGCAACTGCCAAGCTTGGGGGAGTGCCCCGGTATCGTATCACCATCACTTTTATCTTTACCGTTTTTCTTAGTTCGATCCTTTTGGTAATATCTTGATCTAGTAGAATAAAAGTTCTTAGTATGATCTAGTTGTGAGTTTTGCTTTATAATCCTTCTATGTAATCGAGTCCGTGAGCTATATAATAAAGATTAGTGTTGAGTCAAGGGCTTGATTATTTTGCCATGATCCTAAAGAAATAAAAGAAAAAAGAAAGAATAAAAAGACACAAAGAGATCATGTGAGTCTTATGGACAGTAATGAGCTCACATAGAAAAAGTATGATGAATAAAAGTTGTTGAGAGTTGACAAACATAGTTTTGGTCATCGTTGCAATTAATAGGAAGTAATAAAGAAAGAGATGTCTTCACATATAGATATACTATCTTGGACATCTTTTATGATTGTGAGCACTCATTAAAATATGACATGCTAAAGAGTTGACATTGGACAAGGAAGACAACGTAATGGGTTATGTTTTCTTACATCTGAGATAAATTATATTGTCATGGATCATCCAACATGGTTGAGCTTGCCTTTCCCCCTCATTCTAGCCATATTCATCGCACTAAGTAGAGATACTACTTGTGCTTCCAAATACCCTTAAACCAGTTTTGCCATGAGAGTCCACCATACCTACCTATGGATTGAGTAAGATCCTCCAAGTAAGTTGTCATCGGTGCAAGCAATAAAAATTGCTCTCTAAATATGTATGGCTTATTAGTGTGGGAGAAAATAAGCTTTATACGATCGTGTGATATGGAAGAAATAAAGGCGACAGACTGCATAATAAAGGTTCATATCACAAGTGGCAATATAAAGTGATGTTCTTTCGCATTAAGATTTTGTGCATCCAACCATAAAAGCGCATGGCAACCTCTGCTTCCCTCTGCGAAGGGCCTATCTATTACTTTTATCTCCTACCTGCATAAGAGTCATGGTGATCTTCACCCTTCCTTTTTACATTTTATACTTTGGCAAGCACAGTATGTTGGAAAGATCCTGGTATATATGGCTAATTGGATGTGAGTTTTCATGAACTATTACTGCTGACATTACCCTTGAGGTAAAACGTTGGGAGGCAAAACTATAAGCCCCTATCTTTCTCTGTGTCCGATTAAAACTCCATACCCATAAGAATTGCATGAGTGTCAGCAATTGTGAAAGACTATATGATAGTTGAGTATGTGGACTTGCTGAAAAGCTCTTATATATTGACTCTTTCCTATGTTATGATAAATTGCAATTGCTCCAATGACTGAGATTATAGTTTGTTAGTTTTCAATGAAGTTTACAATTCATACTTGAAATTGTGATTGAATTATTACTCTAGCATAAGAAATCATATGTCAAGAATTATATAAGTTGCTGTTCTAAGAATGATCATGATGCCCTCATGTCCGTATTTTATTTTTATCGACACCTCTACCTCTAAACATGTGGACATATTTTCCGATTTCGGCTTTTTGCTTGAGGACAAGCGAGTTCTAAGCTTGGGGGAGTTGATACGTCCATTTTGCATCATGCTTTTATATCGATATTTATTGCATTATGGGCTGTTATTACACATTATGTCACAATACTTATGCCTATGCTCTCTTATTTTACAAGGTTTACATAAAGAGGGAGAATGCCGGCAGCAGGGATTCTGGGCTGGAAAAAGAGCAAATATCAGAGACCTATTTTGCACAGCTCCAAAAGTCCTGAAACTTCACAGAAGATGTTTCCCAAATATATAAAAAATACTAAGAGCAAGAACTTCACCAGGGGGGCCACACCCTGCCCACGAGGGTGGGGGGCGTGCCCTACCCCCCTGGGCGCGCCTCCCTACCCGGTGGGCCCCCTGGTGGCCCTCCGGTGACCATCTTCTGCTATATGAAGTCTTTCGATGGGAAACAGTAGCAAGCCATCTTCTCGGACGAAACTCCGCCGCCACGAGGCGGAACCTTGGCGGAACCAATCTAGGGCTCTGGCGGAGCTGTTTTGCCGGGGAAACTTCCCTCCCGAAGGGGGAAATCATCGCCATCGTCATCACCAATGCTCCTCTCATCGGGAGAGGGCAATCTCCATCAACATCTTCATCAGCACCATCTCCTCTCAAAACCCTAGTTCATCTCTTGTATCTGATTCTTGTCTCCAAGCCCAGGATTGGTGCTAGTAGGTTGCTAGTAGTGTTAATTACTCCTTGTAGTTGATGCTAGTTGGTTTAATTGGTGGAAGATCATATGTTCAGATCCTATATGCACATTAATACCCCTCTGATTATGAACATGTTTATGCTTTGCGAGTAGTTACTTTTGTTCCTGAGGACATGGGAGAAGTCTTGCTATTAGTAGTCATGTGAATTTGGTATTCGTTTGATATTTTGATGAGATGTATGTTGTCTCTCCTCTAGTGGTGTTATGTGAACGTCGACTACATGACACTTCACCATTATTTGGGCCTAGAGGAAGGCATTGGTAAGTAATAAGTAGATGATGGGTTGCTAGAGTGACAGAAGCTTAAACCCTAGTTTATGCGTTGCTTCGTAAGGGGCTGATTTGGATCCATATGTTGCATGCTATGGTTAGGTTTACCTTAATACTTTTGTTGTAGTTGTGGATGCTTGCAATAGAGGTTAATCATAAGTGGGATGCTTGTCCAAGTAAGGGCAGTACCCAAGCACCGGTCCACCCACATACCAAATTATCAAAGTACCAAACGCGAATCATATGAACGTGATGAAAACTAGCTTGACGATATTCCCATGTGTCCTCGGGAGTGCTTTTCTCTATATAAGAGTTTGTCCAGGCTTGTCCTTTGCTACAAAAAGGATTGGGCCACCTTGCTGCACTTTATTTACTTTTGTCACTTGTTGCTCGTTACAAATTATCCTATCACAAAACTATCTGTTACCACTTATTTCAGTACTTGCAGAGAATACCTTGCTAGAAACCGCTTATCATTTCCTTCCGCTCCTCGTTGGGTTCGACACTCTTACTTATCAAAAGGACTACGATAGATCCCCTATACTTGTGGGTCATCAAGACTCTTTTATGGCGCCGTTGCCGGGGAGTGAAGCGCCTTTGGTAAGGAAAAATTTATATAGTGTGCTGAAATTTACTGTCACTTGTTACTATGGAAAGTAATCCTCTGAGGGGCTTGTTCGGGGTATCTTCACCCCGACCAGTAGAGCAAAGAGTTGCTCCTCAACCTACTGAACCTACTGAAAATGAAAATGAAAATGTCTGCTTTGAAATTCCTTCGGGTATGATAGAAAAACTGCTAGCTAATCCTTTTTAGGAGATGGAACAAAACATCCTGATGAGAATCTAATATATGTGGATGAAGTTTGTGGATTATTTAAGCTTGCAGGTGTACCCGGAGATGTTGTTAAGAAGAAGGTCTTCCCTTTATCTTTGAAGGGAAACGCATCGACATGGTATAGGCTATGTGATGATATGGGGTCTTGGAACTACAAACGATTGAAATTGGAATTTCATCAGAAGTTTTATCCTATGCATCTTGTTCATCGTGATCGCAAATACATATATAATTTTGGGCTTCGCGAAGGAGAAAGCATCACTCAAGCTTGGGGGAGGCTTAAATCAATGTTATATTCATGCCCCAATCATGAGCTCTCAAGAGAAATGATTATTCAAAAAATTTATGCTCGGCTTTCTGATAACAATCGCACCATGCTTGATACTTCTTGTGCTGGCTCTTTTATGATGAAGACTATTGAATTCAAATGGGATTTATTGGAAAGAATTAAACGCAACTCTGAAGATTGGGACCTAGACAAAGGTAAGGAGTCAGGTATGACACCTGTTGACACACAAACACGTCACGTGTACCCTTGACGCCGGGGGTGATACACCGCAGCTCACGTCGAAGGAGACCCGACCGACAACGCGATACGCAAGACAGTCGACAGGCGCTTTTGCAGACCCGAAAACCCCACACCCCCGGGAGGGACCCCGTCAGGGAGTGCGGCGGCTATGGGCTGCCCTAAGTCGATTCTCTCGCCCCTAGAGCCTCGGGATTCGCAGCTCTCAAACACGAAGAACAGTGAAGAACGAGATAGAAAAATGGTGGAGAGATAAAACGTAGATGAAAAAGTAGTATATTGATTTGTTCAATTGTGTGTTGTTCAATCGGCCATCACCCCCAACATATATAAGAGGCGGCTGGACTTCCCGTACAAGCAAAGGATTCATCTAGGCTTTCCTTACAAAAATTTACATCAATTCACGTCATAGAGCCCTAGTTCTATTCCAACTCGGATTCAGTCTGAATCTGGCCCAACTTCTGTCTTCCTCCTTGCGCGGGCCGCCGAGCTTGCATATGACCTCCGATCAAGACGGCCCAAATATGAAATTGTGCGCCTCGACGAGACGAACAATCCTTATGTTGAACACTTTTCCAAATAAGACCATCTTGAATATTCTATGAAGCCATCTTTAATATCCAGTCGGACTCGGTCATGTAACAGACTGGATTGTCCGAGTCTCGTAGTGAACTTACAGGCCGTATACTATCTCATATGATAATGATTCCAAACCCAAAGTTCACTGTTTTGACGATGCGCACAACTTCCGTGTTGATCACTTTTCCATCCGAGGTCATCTGGATTACCTTTCGGGCACATCTTCAGTTTCACTCAGATCCGAGCTCATCCACTCGGATATTAGAGTTTTTCATCCGACTGGACCTTTTCACTCAGATGTTAGAGTCTTTCACTCAGAAGACAATCTTTCACTCGGATGACTATAATATCACGCAGAAGACAATCTTTCACTCGGATGACTATATTTCGCTCGGAAGGCAATATCTTACTCGAACGTCAAGTTTTCATTCCGATGGTAATCTTTTCACTCGGAATAACTTCACTCGGATAATAATTTCACTCGGATTACTATATTTTCACTCAGAAGCCAATCTTTTACTCGACCGATAAGTTTTTCACTCGACCTTTTACTCGATCGGTAGGTTTTCACTCGGATGGTAAACTTTTCACTCGGATTTCCCGACTGAAAACACAGCCTGATCTTGATTTGCCTCTCCAGGTTGCATACGACCTCGGATGGAGACAAATTTTATATGAAAAACGATCGGCTCAACGAGACAAAACTTTTTCGTGTTGAAGGTTTTTCGATTCAAGGCCGTCTTGATGGCCGAATTACTCGCGCAACCTATCAGACAAGTGTCTGCCACCTCGCGCCATATTTCCATTGAGGTTTGGTCTGCAGTGTATTGCCTCTAACTTTTGCATATGAACTCGGATTGAGATAATTTATATATCAAAATCGATTGCCTCGACGAGACGAAGACAATTCCTTAAAAGTGCTCCTTCATCCGAGGTCATATTGAAGACGTGATTGGCCAAAAACCACTTGGAACATTAAATTATACCACTCGGAGTATAGTTTCGGTCCGTAAGATAAAGTCGAATGAATATAACCGAAACATCAAAGTGGTTCCACTCGGCGACATGAATCTTTTCATGCTGAAAACCCGTTCACCCGATACCATCTTCATTGCAATCTGTATCTTGCCAAAATCAGGTGTCAACACATGCCCCCCTGTTTTTCGGCAAAGCTTGCATGCCGAAAAATAATATGCATAGTGTTTGTTCTAAGGACGATATCAACACTCCATCGGCAATTTATTTTTCTCAGGGCGATAATTATGTATCGGCCATGTTTGTGCTAAGGGCGATAATCATATATCGGCCATTGCCTACTTAAGCTTCCTGCCACACACTCGGGTGGTACTTCTTTAAATATTTGCCATTGAGAGCTCGAGGTAACAATGCCCCTTGTATTGATTCCACCAAATATGAATTTCCGGGAATAACTCTTGTAATTCTAAAAGGACCTTCCCAACTTGGAGGCCACTTCCCGAATTTTTTATCTCTTGAACCAATCGGCAGAATCACTTTCCAGACGAGATCACCAACTTGAAAATTCTTCAACTTAACTTTCTTATTGTAAGCTCTTGCAACCCTCAACTTGTCTCTCTCTATGGACTTCAAAGCAACCAAACGTTTATCGGCAACCTCATCAATATTGTCCATCATCAAGTTATAAAAGTCTACTCTCGATAAATCATTTTGTTTGGCTATTCTCAAAGCATTCAAATTTACTTCCACTGGTAAAACGGCCTCTTGACCATATACTAGCTCATATGGAGTCACCTTCGTAGCACCATGCCTTGAAATTCTATGTGCCCACAAAGCTTCAGACAACAACTCATGCCATCTCCTTGGATTATCTTTAATCTTTTTCTTGATGAGTTTGATTAAAATTTTATTGCTAGACTCAGCTTGTCCATTAGCTTGGGCATAATATGGAGAGGAATTGAGCAACTTTATGTTATAAGATCCGGCAAACTCTCTGACTTGGTGTGACATGAAAGATGAACCTTGATCTATTGTTAACGTTTGAGGAATACCGAATCTATGAATAATGTGCTTGGTTATGAATAGAATTACCTCTGTATGTGTCATGTTCTTGAGAGGTACTGCTTCAGACCATTTAGTGAAATAATCAGTTGCCACCAATACGAACCGATGCCCCTTTGAGGAAGATGGATGAATTTGCCCAATAAAGTCTAAACCCCATCCTCTGAAAGGCCGCGACTTGATAATAGGATGCAACATAGCAGCAGGAGCCAATTGAATATCACCAAATTTTTGACAAGCTTCGCACCCTTTATAATATCTGAAGCAATCATTAATCATAGTCGGGCAATAAAACCCAGCACGTCGCAATAACCATTTCATCTTGGGAGCCGACTGGTGAGTGCCACAAATTCCTTCATGTACCTCTCCCATAGCAACTCTTACCTGGTCCTCGTCCAAACACTTTAGAAGAACATCATCGACTGTTTGGCGATAAAGACCATCATCTCTCATTGTATACTTGAAAGCCATACGCCGAACAGCCCTGTCCACCCTTTCACTCGGATTGCACAAGTAATCAATAATGGGCTTCCTCCAGTCGGGATTGTCACCTGCACTAGACTTTTTGTTAATGGCCGAATCAGTGGGTTCAGGTTCGACCTCTCCCATATTGGCAAGACAAGACATCGGTCTTTGAGAGATATGAAAGATGCCATGATCAACATGATATCCGGATGCTTGTTGTGCCAATTTATTTGCTTTCCAATTGTTATGTCCAGATATATGAGCAATGCTAAAGCAATCCAAAGTAGAAATTATATCTAGACATTTATCAAGATAAACATTAAGTGATTCGTCCAAACACTAAAAGACTTTGGATATTTGCTGCACCATTAGTAACGAATCACCATAAGCCTCAATATGTGTAACACCTATAGCAAGTAACATCTCTAGGCCGAATAATAATGCTTCATATTCGGCTTGATTGTTTGTACAAAAATATTCTAAGCGGCATGAGGCTTCAAAAACAGCACCATGAGGAGATATGTAAACAATACCAACACCTTGGCCATTGGTACAAACTGAACCATCAAAATATAATCTCCATGGTACTATTGAGACAAGGTTTATATCAACATCATGCTTGTCATCAATCCGATGTTCAACAATAAAATTAGCAACGATTTGGCCTTTCATGAATTTTAGAGATTCATAGGCCAAATCATATTCAATCAAAGCATAAGGCCACTTGCCAATTCTACCACTAAGAATTGGTCTATGCAACATGTATTTAATGACATCGGTCTAACAAGCTACTATGCAAGCACTCGGTACTAAATAATGTCTCAATTTTGTGCAAGCATAATATAAACATAGACATAATTTTTCAATAAATGTATACCTTGTATCTGCGTCCAATAGGCGGCGGCTCAAATAAGTGATGGCATGCTCTTTTCCTTCGGTCTCTTGAGTTAGAACAGCACCAATAACTCCTTCCTCTGCTGCAATGTAAAGTCTGAAGGGTTCCCTATGCTTGGGTGCTTTCATCATCGGAGGAGTGCACAAATAATTCTTGATCATATCAAATGCTTCTTGCTGTTTCGCCCCCCAAGTGAAACCAACATCATTCTTTAACCGAAGGATAGGAGTAAATGCATCAACTTTCCCTGATAGATTAGCTATGAACCTTCTCAAATAATTGACCTTGCCAAGAAACTTTTGCATATCTCTCTTGCATGTTGGAGCCTCCACTTTATGTATGGCCTATATCTTTTTGGGATCAATCTCTATGCGATCTTCATGAATAATAAAACCCAAAAACTTGCCAGCTGATACACCGAATGCACACTTTAAAGGATTCATCTTCAGTCCATACTTTTTCATTCTTTCGAAAGCTAAACGCAAATCGGCCAAGTGAGATTCAAAAGCATCCGATTTGACAACAATATCATCAATATAAACTTCAAGTATGACACTGAGTAAATCATGAAAAATTAAATTCATAGCCCTTTGATACGTGGCTCTAGCATTTTTAATCCGAATGTCATCACTGTCCACTTGAATAAACCAAGGAAACCAGGACATCGGAAATCCGTTTTGTACATGTCCTCTTCGGCCATAAAAATTTGATTGTATCCGGCATTACCATCTAGAAAGCTAATAACCTTATGTCCAGAAGCATCATTAATAAGCATATCGGCTATTGGCATAGGATACTCATCTTTGGGTGTATCCCTTTACAAATCTCTGAAATCAATGCACACCCTCAACTTGCCAGATCCTTTCTTCTCTACTGGGACAATGTTAGAAATCCACTCGGCATACCTGCAAGGTCGAATGAAATTAGCTTCAAGCAGTCGGCCGATCTCTTCCTTGATCTGGTCATATGTTTTCGGATTAAATTTTCTGGCCGAATGTTTATAAGGTCTAAAACCGGCCTTTATAGGCAACCGATGTTCCACTAGCTCTCGGCTTAACCCTGGCATCTCATGATATTCCCATGCAAAGCAACAAACATATTCTTTCAATAGCTCGATTAACTTAGCCTTACAATCGGCTTTCAAATTTTTGTTTATAAATGTCGGTCGAGTGACTGAACCATCTCCAATATCTACCTCTTCTAAGAATCGGCTGATGTAAAACCTTGTCCAAGTTTATCCATGTCATCCAACTCCTCTATAGACTCATACATATCGTTCTCATTGGACCGATACTTTACAAGACGTTTTTGTAACCACTCGGAATTAGGATCCATTTAAACATATCATACCTTGGAGCCAATTGCATTCACTCGGCTTTAAAGAGATGAGCACAAAACCATTCTTGGTCGCGCTGAGAAAATCAAATTCTGATAAGTCACGTCCCGTCAAGCAAGTAGCATTGGGATGTTGCCAATCCACCGATGCATCGGCCAAAGCAACACAGGCCGAGTTATCCGCATGAATAACTTCCACTTCATCATCAACCCACTAAATCAAAAATTGGTGCATAGTGGATGGCATGCACTGGTTTGCATGAACCCAATCATGACCTAGTATGACATTGTAGTTACCTTGCACCTCAGCGACAAAGAATGCAGTAGCCAAAGTTTTGCTTCTGACTGTAAGCTCCACATACATCACACCTTTGGCTTCAGTTTTCTCTTTGCCTTCAAATCCGTTGAGCACCATATTGGTCTTGATCAATTCTTCATCAGGCAAACCCAATTTCTTGAAGACCGAATAGGGCATAAGATTTACCACAACACCACCATCAACAAGCATCCGAGTGAGCGGCGACCCATTGATATGACCTCTGAGATATAATGGTTTAAGATGCGTTACTGGTTCTTTTGGCTTCTCGAATATTGCGTTTTTAGGGCCAAAATCCAGCCGAGCCACCTCCCCTTCTTCATCTACAACACGAAACTCAGCAGGTAAGTAATACACCATATTGATATCCATACCTTCATGAACCGGCGTAGACTCATAGTCCAACATATCAGCCTCCTCCTCGAGTGCATCCACAGATTCTAAAATTTGTCCGAGTGGAGGAGAAGTAAGAAGTGTCGCAGACGATGTCATATATGTTGCATCGTCCTCCTTTGGTGATGTAGGTATTGCTGTGATAGATGTAGAAGTTGCTGCATCTTGTATTTTTTAGGCCTCCACACTTGTTTTGGTGGAACCATGGGTCGAGTGTCATTGAACAACTTATCCCTTTGTTTCTCGGCCTCCTGTTCTGCCATCTCTTGACTCCTTAACCTCTGTAGTTTCCTCTTTTGTGTCTTTGTTAGCCCTGGAGGACACCACTTTGGCTGAGTGTATTTAGGATCTCTCGTTTTTACCTGGCTGGTGCTTGCCTCATGGTCATTAGCCGAGTGCTTTGGTGCGATAGCAAGTATCGGCTCAGTCGGATTGCTATGCACAATCGGCTGCTGTATGGCGAATGTTTCGGTGCCCAAGATAAGTGAGTCGACATCCATTTTCTCCTTGCCTTTTCCCGACTCAACTGCTGCAACACTTGGTGATTTAACACGCCATTCTTTTCGACTTTCCAGATGCATGAAATTTCCACTCGGGCGCACCTTTTTACTCCGATGGAATCCACTCGGATGGATATCACTCGAATGGAATTCAGTCGGATGGAATCTACTCGGCCACATTTTTTCACTCGGATAGCTTCCACCTGGGTGCGTTCTTACACTCGGATAATTCCCATCCGGTCACATGTTTTGACCAGCCGACCGATAGTTACCAATGTTCAGTCGGCCATTATATGAGTATTCAAGTCGACCCCAAACAGTTTGCCTTTGCTCTTCTGGAAACAACGCCTTTGGTCCACTCAGTTTCATACACTGACTGAACATATCATCTGATGGTGACCTTGGTCGCTTCAAGTATGATGGCCGGTTAGAGCTGGGACCAGCCGACTGATTAACATATTTGGATAGCAACATATCAAAAGTTGGCTTGATCCGCTTGCGTTGCACTTTAGCTTCATTCCTCTTCCACTTGCCAACTTCTGGACTCTTGGGTTTGACAAATTTAACTCAAGTATTTTCTTGCACTTGCGGTTGCCCCCCGAGTGTAGGATTCTTGATGGTGATTTTGATTACTTCCTTGCCATCGGGCTGCTTATCAAGCACAACATGTCTCCCCAAGATCGTGCTGCCTTCCTTGTCTTTCCTGGGCTCACCAATAATGATATTAGCTTTATTAGCAGATTCGGCTACCTCAGGCCGAATGAGTAGCTTCTTCCCCTCCAAATCCATGGTATTCATTGGAAAAGGTTGTTTATCAACTTGCATCTCAGAAAAGTTCAATCGTCCGCCATTAATGGCCGATTGTATCTGTCATCGAAAAACATTGCAATCGTTAGTAGCATGAGAAAAAGAATTATGATACTTGCAATAAGCACGCCGTTTTAGCTCTTCAAACGGCGGTAAAGTATGAGATATTCTAATAGCTTAGCCTGCAGCAAAGCATCAAATATTCTATCACACTTAGCAATGTTAAAAGTAAACTTCATCTCTTCATCACGACTCTTATGAATCGGTTTCAGATCATTGCAAGTAAAGGGTTTGGCCTTAGATGGCCAAACAAATTCAGTAGCAAAAACATCACCCTCATCATCCGAGTGATCACTATCATATTCCACCATATTCATCTTTGGACGATCGGCTTTGTATCTATGCACTTCTTTGAGATCTTTGCTTCGGCTTTCCTGAGCCAAAGCCCTTTGTAAGACTTGGTTGATATTTAAGAACTCATAACCTTCTAGCTTTTCTCTAATGGGAGTTCTCAAACCACTCAGCACTAGGTCTGCCAAGTCTCTCTCGGTTATCACCAAACTAAAACACTGGTTTTTGTTTCTCTGAATCTCTTGATGTAATCGGAGACCGATTCATCATGCTTATGTTTAACCGATGTTAGATGTGATAACTTGAGTTCATTGTCGCTGCTATAAAAGTGATCATGAAATTTCTGCTCTAGTTGCGACCAAACCCGAATGGAACCATGTGGTAAAGAAGAAAACCATGAAAATGCGGTACCAGTTAAAGATAAAGGAAACAAACGCACTTTCAACTCATTTAGTGAGCCTGCTTCACCTAGTTGTGCTAAGTATTGACTAACATGCTCCCATGTGGTTTTTGTGCCCTCTCCATTGAACTTAACAAAATCTGGAATCTTATATCCCGGAGGGCACTAGATGGCATCAAAGTACTCGGGGTACGGCTTTTGGTAAATCCGATTCCGAGGCAACTCAACGCCAAAATTCTCTCTAAGCATCTTAGCCATCTCCTCTCTAAGATTAGCCAGACCATCATCCGTAGTGGACGATGAAGCTTGTCGTAGTGACATAGGAAGAGTATGGTTACTAGCTGTAGGTAGGAATTGTGGCATGTATGTCGACCCATAATTTGGTAGTGGTCGAGTGGTTGTAGCTGCAGGTAGAGTTTGGTTCGGCGTTGCCACCGAACCTGTCATGCTCATAATAGGATTAATGGGTGTAGCCACAATCTGATTTGTTTCGGTAGGATAATAAGTCATTGGCACAGGAGGCGCCGATGCAATCGGTAAAGCCAGACTAGGGTTTTGCACACTAGCAGCTACACCATTATTACCACTAGACGATTGAGATATATTCTTCTGAGCATTAGTATTTTCTATAAAAGTTTGATAGACTAGATTGTTACCATCAGCAATACGACTTTCAATCTCAGCCCACTGCTCAGGAGAAAAGGCAGTACTTACAGAGGGTTTAACCTGTTCAGTTTGAAGAGGAGGGAACTTGATTTCTTCAATCGGAGTGATGTTGCCTTGGTGATCTTTCTTGAATTTTGCGAGGAACTCCTGCAGGTCCTTCTCCTCGCGCACCTTCTTGTACTCCTCATAGACTTGGCGATGATCGGCCGATATCTCATCAAGACTGAGCTTAATGATGTTATCGGCGTATACCTCAGATGGCTTGGGAAGATCGGACATGGTGGATGATGATGATTGATCTTTGATCCCCAGCGGAGTCGCCAAAAAGTGTGTTGACACACGAACACGTCACGTGTACCCTCGACGCCGGGGATGATACACCGCAGCTCACGTCGAAGGAGACCCGACCGACAGCGCGATACGCAAGATAGTCGACATGCGCTTTTGCAGACCCGAAAACCCCACACCCCCGGGAGGGACCCCGTCAGGGAGTGTGGCGGCTATGGGATGCCCTAGGTCTATTCGCTCGCCCCTAGAGCCTCGGGATTCGCAGCCCTCAAACACGAAGAACAGCGAAGAACGAGATAGAAAAACGGTGGAGAGATAAAACGTAGATGAAAAAGTAGTATATTGATTTGTTCGATTGTGTGTTGTTCAATCGGCCATCACCCCCAACATATATAAGAGGCAGCTGGACTTCCCGTACAAGAAAAGGATTCATCTAGGCTTTCCTTACAAAAAATTACATCAATTCATGTCCTAGAGTCCTAGTTCTATTCCAACTCGGATTCAGTCTGAATCTGGCCCAACTTTTGTCTTCCTCCTTGCGCGGGCCGCCGAGCTTGCATATGACCTCCGATCAAGACGTCCCAAATATGAAACTTGTGCGCCTCAATGAGACAAACAATCCTTATGTTGAACACTTTTCCAAATAAGACCATCTTGAATATTCTACGAAGCCATCTTTAATATCCAGTCGGACTCGGTCATGTAACGGACTGGATTGTCCGAGTCTCGTAGTGAACTTACAAGCCGTATACTATCTCATATGATAATGACTCCAAACCCAAAGTTCACTATTTTGACGATGCGCACAACTTCCGTGTTGATCACTTTTCCATCCGAGGTCATCTGGATTACCTTTCGGGCACATCTTCAGTTTCACTCGGATCCGAGCTCATCCACTCGGATATTAGAGTTTTTCGTCCGACTGGACCTTTTCACTCGGATGTTAGAGTCTTTCACTCGGAAGACAATCTTTCACTCGGATGACTATAATTTCACTCGGATGATTATATTTCACTCGGAAGGCAATATCTTACTCGAACGTCAAGTTTTCATTCCGATGGTAATCTTTTCACCCGGAATAACTTCACTCGGATAATAATTTCACTCAGATTACTATATTTTCACTCGGAAGACAATCTTTTACTCGACCGATAAGTTTTTCACTCGACCTTTTACTCGATCGGTAGGTTTTCACTCGGATGGTAAACTTTTCACTCGGATTTCCCGACTGAAAACACAGCCCGATCTTGATTTGCCTCTCCAGGTTGCATACGACCTCGGATTGAGACAAATTTCATATGAAAAACGATCGGCTCGACGAGACAAAACTTTTTCGTGTTGAAGGTTTTTAGGTTCAAGGCTGTCTTGATGGCCGAATTACTCGCGCAACCTATCAGACAAGTGTCTAGCACCTCGCGCCATATTTCCATTGAGGTTCGGTCTGCAGTGTATTGCCTCTAACTTTTGCATATGAACTCGGATTGAGATGATTTATATATCAAAATCGATTGCCTCGACGAGACGAAGACAATTCCTTAAGAGTGCTCCTTCATCTGAGGTCATATTGAAGACGTGATTGGCCAAAAACCACTCGGAACATTAAATTATACCACTCGGAGTATAGTTTCGGTCCGTAGGATAAAGTCAAATGAATATAACCGAAACATCAAAGTGGTTCCACTCGGCGACATGAATCTTTTCATGCTGAAAACCCGTTCACTCGAGACCATATTCATTACAATCTGTATCTTGCCAAAATCAGGTGTCAACAACACCTAGTTTTGATTGTGTTAAATCTTTTATGGATACCGACATTTTTCGTAAATTTAGCACTAAATATGGACTTGACTCTGAGATAGTAGTTTCTTTTTGTGAATATTTTGCTACTTATGTTGATCTCCCCAAGGAGAAGTAGTTTAAATGTCATCCTCCCATAGAAGTAAAAGTAGCTACACCTATTAAAGTTGCAGAAAAGATTGTCACTTATATTGATCCTATTGTTCCTACTGCTTATGTTGAGAAACCACCTTTCCCTATTAGGATAAAGGATCATGCTAAAACTTCAACTCTAGTTTGTAAAAGAAATATTAAAACATATACACCTCCTGAGCAAGTTAAAGTTGAACCTAATATTGCTATTGTTAAAGATCTATTGTCTGATAATATTGATGGGCATGTTATTTATTTCTGTGATGAAACTGCTAGAATTGCTAAACCTTGTGCTAAAGATAAACCTAGACCTGTGGTAGGCATGCCTGTTATTTCTGTTAAAATAGGAGATCATTGTTATCATGGCTTATGTGATATGGGTGCCAGTGCTAGTGCAATACCTATTAGCCTATATAGAGAAATCATGCATGATATTGCACCTGTTGAGTTAGAAGATATTGATGTCACAATTAAACTTGCCAATAGAGATACTATTTCACCAATGGGAATTGTTAGAGATGTTGAAGTCTTGTGTGGGAAAACTAAATATCCTGCTGATTTTCTTGTTGTTGGTTCCACACAAGATAGCTTTTGTCCCATTATATTTGATAGACCCTTCCTGAACACTGTTAATGCTACCATAGATTACAAAAGAGATGTTGTCACTACCGGTTTAGATGATATGACTCATGAATTTAATTTCTCTAAATTTAGTAGACAACACCATGAAGAAGAATTACCTAGTAAGGATGAAATTATTGGTCTTGCTTCTATTGCCGTACCTCCTAGTGATCCTTTAGAACAATACTTGCTAGACCATGAAAATGACATGTTTATGAATGAAAGAAGGGAATTAGATGAAGTATTCTTTAAACAGGAACCTATTCTGAAAAACAATTTACCTGTTGAAATCCTAGGGGATCCTCCTCCACCCAAGGGTGATCCCGTGTTTGAGCTTAAAGCGTTACCTAATACTCTTAAATATGCTTATCTTGATGAGAAAAAGATATATCCTGTTATTATGAGTGCTAACCTTTCAGAGCATGAGGAAGAGAGATTATTGAAAACTCTGAAGAAGCACCGTGCTGCTATTGGGTATACTCTTGATGATCTTAAGGGCATTAGTCCCACTCTATGTCAACATAAAATTAATTTGGAAGAAGATGTTAAACCAGTTCGTGATCAGCAACGCCGACTGAATCCTAAAATGAAAGAAGTGGTTAGAAAGGAAATACTAAAGCTCCTTGAGGCAGGTATAATCTATCCCGTTGCTGATAGCCAGTGGGTAAGCCATGTCCATTATGTCCCTAAGAAGGGAAGTATTACTGTTGTTCCTAATGATAAAGATGAATTGATCCCTCAAAGAATTATTACAGGTTACAGGATGGTAATTGATTTCCGCAAATTAAATAAGGTTACTAAAAAGGATCATTACCTCTTACCTTTTATCGATCAAATGCTAGAAAGATTATCCAAACATACACATTTTTGCTTTCTAGATGGTTATTCTGGTTTCTCTCAAATACCTGTGTCAGCCAAAGATCAATCAAAGACTACTTTTACATGCCCTTTTGGTACTTTTGCTTATAGACATATGCCTTTTGGTTTATGTAATGCACCTGCTACCTTTCAAAGATGCATGATGGCTATATTCTTTGACTTTTGTGAAAAGATTTGTGAGGTTTTCATGGACGACTTTTCTGTCTATGGATCTTCTTTTGATGATTACTTGAGCAACCTTGATCGTGTTTTGCAGAGATGTGAAGAAACTAATCTTGTCTTGAATTGGGAAAAGTGCCACTTCATGGTTAATGAAGGTATTTTCTTGGGGCATAAAGTTTTTGAAAGAGGTATTGAAGTTTATAAAGCCAAGGTTGATGCTATTAAAAAGATGCCATGTCCCAAGGACATCAAAGGTATAAGAAGTTTCCTTGGTCATGCTAGATTTTATAGGAGGTTTATTAAGGACTTCTCAAAAATCTCTCGGCCTCTGGCTAATTTATTACAAAAAGATATACCATTTGTCTTTGATGATGATTGTGTAGAAGCATTTGAAATACTTAAGAAAGCATTGATCTCTGCACCTATTGTTCAGCCACCTGATTGGAATTTACCCTTTGAAATTATGTGTGATGCTAGTGATTATGCTGTAGGTGTTGTTCTAGGGCAAAGAGTTGATAAGAAATTAAATATTATTCAATATGCTAGTAAAACCCTAGACAATGCTGAAAGTGCTAGTGATCGACTAGAGGGGGGGGTGAATAGGCGATTTTTATGAAAGTCTTCAATACATGTAAGTTTCGAAGACAAACGATAGAAATAAACCTATTACCATGCAGCAGAAGGTAGACTACACTAGGCAAACCATAGTCAAGTATTCAATGAAGTGAAAGCACAATGACTAATAGCAGCTAGACAGTAAGGATCAGGTAGGAAGATATTGTGAAGCCAATCAGAACAAGTAATCACTCAGTGAAGTCAAATGGTGATGCAATCGTACAATGACTTCACAAGGACCAACAGTAAGTAAAGGGAAGGGAAGGATGAAACTAGTGACTCATTGAAGACAATGATTTGTTGGACGAGTTCCAGTTGCTGTGACAACTGTACGTTTGGTTAGGGAGGCTGAGATTCAACTCAGAAGACCTCGTCTTCACCCTATTCCCCTTGAGCTAAGGACACCCAGTCCTCGCCCAATCACTCTGGTAAGTCTTCAAGGTAGACTTCCAAACCTTCACAGACTTCATTCACCGGCGATCCACAATGACTCTTGGATGCTCAGAACGCGATGCCTAACCGGCTGGAGGATTCACAGTCCTCAAGTGTAATAAGTCTTCAGATCACACAGACAAGAAGACTTAAGTGATGCCTAACACTCTTTGGCTCTGGGTGGTTAGGGCTTTATCCTATCAAGGAATTCTCTCTCAAAGGCTTCGAGGTGGGTTGCTCTCAAACGACAAAAGCCGTGCTTTAACTCTGAGCAGCCAACCGTTTATGGTTGTAGGGGGTGGGCTATTTATAGCCACTAGGCAACCCGACCTGATTTGTCCGAAATGACCCTGGGTCACTAAGGAACTGACACATGTTCCAACGGTCAGATTTCAAACACACACGACAACTTTACTTGGGCTACAAGCAAAGCTGACTTATCCAACTCTGGACAAGATTTGCTCTCATAATCTTCACTCGAAGACATAGGATTTTGGTTAAGCATCACTTCAGTCATTCTGACTGGTTCTCTTGGACCCCACTTAACAGTACGGTGGTTCCTATGACTCAACAAGGAAAAACACAGAACGATGAAACTGCTAAGTCTTCGCGCTCCATAGTCTTCACGCGATGTCTTCTCTTGTCATAGTCTTCAATGTGAATGTCTTCACATACCACCTTTAACTTCAATGTCTTCATACATTTTAGGGGTCATCTCTGGTAGGAAAATCGAATCAATGAGGGATTTCTACCTGTGTTATCCTGCAATTCTCACAAACACATTAGTCCCTCAACTAGGTTTGTCGTCAATACTCTAAAACCAACTAGGGGTGGCACTAGATGCACTTACAATCTCCCCCTTTTTGGTGATTGATGACAAACTAGTTGAAGTTTTCAACGGGGAATATAATATGTGAAATGTAAAGGATAGGGAATTGTCTTCATAAGTTGCAAGGGCTCCCCCTGAAGATGTGCATATAAGTAATTTGCTTTTGGAATGCAAATGCACATGGCAGGTTGTACTTGTGGAGATCCTCTTCAACTTATGATGACAGTTCATCATGCATGAAAAGTATGTGAAGATAATGACATGCATAATGAAAAATGGACGTCTGCAAAATGATCTAAGTGCGGAATTTATCGTCGCACATGCGGAATTTATCATCGCATCACAGAATAGCAAATAAGTAGCAGTCGACCATCGAGTTTAAGTGTTACAACTCAAAGAACCAAATGTATCAAAACGAGAGTTGTAAACACTAGGCAAAACATAAACCAACCGCCCATATGGACCCGCTTGAAGACTATCAAACTCATATGCTTCTCCCCCTTTTGTCAGTAAGGACCAAAAAGGTTTGAAGACATAGAGCGTCTACTCGTTCCCGTGAGGAGTAGGTGAAGCAGCAAGGTCGTTAGTGTTGTTCGGTGGTGCAGACGAACTCGGGGCAGTGTCGATGCGTGCAGAAGTAGGGAGCGGTAAAGTGGCATCGTCTTCGTCCTCGATCACTCTGGCATTCACAGTTGCCGTGGAGGAAGAGAACTCAGAGTCTTCAAGAGACGGAGTTTGTCGCAGTACAGTCCTTCTTGGAGGTGTAGAGTCAAACTTGAAACATTCAGAGAAGCCATCCTCTTGAAGATTATCTTCAGAACACATAAGCGTCAGCCCTTTCCATGTACGCCGATAGGTTTCATGGGCAACAAAGGCATTCTTGGTGGCTAGATTGCGAATGCGGTTGACATCCACCAAGAGGCTTTGCATTTGGCGCTTCAGCCAGTCATGATGCCTATCCTGTTTCTAATGAAGGGCAACCAAAAGCTCTCAGTCATTGAGAACACGAGATCGCTTCTTGGGCCGTTGGGCAATAGTGCTTTCAGTGGCTTCAGTGAGGGCACGATGAGGTGCACGTGTAGTACCAGCTAGAGGATAAACACGAGTGACTGCTTCAACTCCTTCAATGTTTTGAGAGAAGCTTTGATGCTCAGCATTCTGAAGACTAAGAGGCTCCTTGGCAGGCTCTGGATAGATGGCTTCAACGGACATATCAACGTCAGGCAGAAAGATCCGATGATTGCGAGCAGAGGGCTGATATGAGACAGCTGAGTGTAGTTTGATCAGCCGCATTATCCATGGAGCATAAAACTTCAAGCCAAAAAGATGAGATCCTGATGCAGCAAGTTGGCGGATGAAGAAGTCTTGTGCATTGAAGCATTTGCCGTGAAGAATATAAAAGACCAAAGTCTTCATTGCACCTTCCAGCTTTGCATGTGGAGAATGTCCTTTGATGGGCCAGAGAGTTCGCCTGATAATGTGATAGATAGTGCGTGGCAGATACTCAAGGTCTTCAACAAAGAACTCCTTAGGATATGCAGCATCTGGAGGCAAAGGCTTCATCATGCTAAGCATCTGACTCATGTTCGGTTCAGGCTTCTGAAAGATGCTCTGCATAGCTGCACTGTGAAGCTGACAACCAGGTTCATAAAGATCTCCAGGAGTGGGCAGACCAGTGAGCTCAATGATATCAAAGGCTTTGGCTTCATGATGAACATTGCCGGTCATCCACTCAAGGACCCAAGTCTTCGGATCTCTGTTGTAACCACAAATGTGAAGAGTGGCATAGAATTGAAGCAGCAACTCTTCGTTCCAGTGCTCTTGGTCGGTGACGAAAGGCAACAATCCAGACTCTTTGAAGCAATCCAGAGCTTCTTCCAAGCAAGGCAGAACAGTTATGGCTTCAGTGTCAAGACGCATATGAGGGAAAATGCGACCTTGATTGTACAGAATGCATGAGTAATAACTTCGCTGCGGATAGCTCCAGAACCGATCAAAAGATATTCTTTCCCTTGAGTAGGGGTTCTTGGCGCTATTGAAGAAGGTGTTGTCTGCTTTGAAGCCGTTAACATTAAAGGATCCGGGTGCTGATGCAGGACCTGGAAACCTGGGCAACCTTGGCATTGGCTTCTGTACCTGAGGCCTGTGATCAACGTGATAGTCAAACTGAGGACCAGCAGCAGGCGCAGGAACAGGAGCAGTAACATCATTGGCTTCACTGACTTCTGGCACATTTGTTGGTGCAGGCTCCACATTTGCTTCAGCCATGACAACATCATTGGCTTCATTTGTGTTGGTGGTGGCAGCCTCAAGATTCTCAACCTCCACTTGATGAGCTGGAGGGTCGGGCACAGACACGTTCTCCTCGAGAACAGCTTCTTCAGTAATGGGGGGAGTAGGGACACGTTCTTCTTCTTGTGTGTCGTCGGCTGATGTAGCCGGAATGTCTTCAGCAGCTTTAGCCTCAGACTCGGAGACATTCACAGTAGGAGTTGTATCTGGAAACACTTGACATGCAACAGATTGGTGGGGCACTTCTCCTTCTAGAACGCTCAAAAGAGGGACTTGAGACCTTGGTCCTTTGCGAAGCCTGCGTAACGCTGGCGATGCCTCTGGAGACGGAGTTGGCTGGGCCTCAAAGTCATCTTCTTCTTCTTGCCGAGGTGGTGTGACTTGTTGTTGTGGGTGATCAGCCCATGACGCATCCTGAGCAATTGGTGTCAGAGGACGACCAATGCTGATGAGTTCGCTGTGCGTAAGCACAGGCGATGATACCAAGTTGTGCTCGATCTAAGGAAGAACTACATCATCTTCAACATTGTCATGGTGACCAATGTCTTCAGCAGCAGTGGGATCAGCTGCTGGAATGTCTTTAGCTTCATGAGCCTCTGTGGAAGCAGGCTCATGGACAGTCAGTTGGCGCTCTTGATGTTCAGCGGCAGGGCGAACCATGGAGCTAGGTTCAACAACTAAGGGCTTTGTGGGAGCAGCCCGATCCTTCTTGGTCTTGCGCTTCTTCTTGGAGGGAGCAGCAGCAGAGGCTTCAGGATGTTTCCTCTTTCTCGCTTCAGCCTCAGCAGTCCTCGTCTTCTTCAGTTCTGAAGCGGTTGACCTGACCTTTGGCTTCGAGCCAGTCATGCTGGCTGGGAAGACAATGGGATGTGCTTCCTGCCTTGGTGCTTCGGGTTCGGCCACAGCTGGCTTCTTCTTCTTCTTGGCAGCCAACCTGGGATCGATGCCAGGACGACCAAGGGCCTTGCGCTTTTCAGCCTCATTGTAGGCTTGCACACTCTTGTCAGCCAGGCTCTTCATGCGCTCACGAGAACCTTGAGCTTCTTCACGCTTCTTGAGAAAGGCTTCTTTGAGCTCGTGCAGCATGATCTTGAAATTTTTGACCTCTTGCACGCTGAGCTTGGCCATGTTCTTCTTGAACTGAGCTTTCTCAAAGTCGATCTTTTGCTTCAGTTCAACGATGCGCTGAGCTAGAGCTAGCTCTGAAGCAATGGTGCCATGGAAGGCGACACTGAGGCCAATTGGAAGTTGCAGATCTTCAAAGCTGAGGTTGGGCGTGTCAAACCACTCATCAATGAAGTTGTGGATGATTGTCACGTCAAAGAGAGGCAAATCATTGAAGATTTCTGCTTCTTCTTTGCTCTTGATCAGTTGCTCAAGAGCGTCATCTGCAAGATCTTCATCGCTGGACAGATCAATAGCGTCATTGCACAGAATAGCAGCAGCAGTCAGTTCTTGGCTGGTGTGTTGCAAAGGCATCTTGACTTTCGAGGGCTTGGAGATGCGTGACAAATCTTTAGACTGCACACTATCTTCAGGAGGTGCAGTAGCCAGTAGCTTCGCTCATGAGATTTTTGGTGCTAAGGCAGGCTTTGAAGCTTTAGGCTGCTTCAGTTTCTTTGGCTTCGGCGGTGCAGGCGCTTCATCAGATTCAGCGTCATCTGCAGTCTCATCCACGGCTGTCCCTTGAACCATGATATGAGTGATGAGACCTTCCAGATTGTAGAAGGGCCCAACAAGATTGGGTTCAGCTTCGCGGGTGCCATCGGCACGGGGAGCAGAGGGACCAGGGTTGAAGTCTAGTCCCAATGACTTCTTGTTCTGCTTCGCCGAATTCTGGGCAAACTGGAAGTTGCGCTTGAACAGATTGTCGTCACGACACCATAGCAATGATGATGGGTCAGCATCCGCAGGCTGTGGTCCACGGACCATGCAGGGATAGAAGCCTTGTTCAATGGCTTCATCTCTGGACCTGGGTTGAAGATTTCTGTATAGGATGTCTCCCCATGGTCGCTTGATGGCATTCTTCTCAGCATATTCCTTGGTCACAAACCTGTACTTGAACCACTGTTCTGCCCAATATCGTCGAATCCATTGGATTCGTGTCTTGCGCTGATTGTAATCCTCTTTTGGATCTGTCTTGTACAGCTCTGAGAGGTCATTGGGCAGATCTCTTGATGTTTCACCTCGACGCTTTCTGCCACCCTTCCTTACTAATTTCTCTGCAGCCATGAACTTTAAACTGAATGGCTTCAACATGTTCAAAGGCTTCAAAGGCTTTCGCTTGCTGGACAAACAGGAACTGGCTTCGGGAGAATTTATATGATGCTGTAAGAATTCTGCAAATGAATGCAGACTATGAGAACCAAGGGATTCTCCCACGGACATGTACCTGTGACAGCATTAAGGTGCGAGGGAAGGGGAAGAGGTCATATGCATTCTCAGAAGATTTTGAAGATAACTACATTGACCTCATCGTGCAAAGACATTCACTCATAGATAAGGAGTTGGTTCCAGATTTGTACAAATCCATGGATCAGTACAAGTGAGGAATCTAACTACTTTGTGAAGCATAAGTGAACATACTAGGCATATTATGAGATGCAGTATGAAATAGATCCAACTTGTGTGAACAGAAACTGCTTGTGGTAGAAAGTGACGAATCTATAGGATCAAAGGGGCCGTAAAAAAGAAGTTTTATTTACCACACGAAGAACTGCTAGACGGAGTGGAAGAGGAGGTCGAGCAGTTCGGTCGTCCGTGCCCTAACTTGGCGACGGAGGACACCTACGGCGACGACGGAGAAGACGATGTCCGCGGCCGGCGTGAAGACGGCGTCGGAGAGGTCGCGGCAGCTAAGCGCTTCGTCGCCGGCGTCGTCAAGGGCTAGCGGTGGCGCTAGGGTTTGTGTGAGAGTGGAAGAAAGGATAATGACTGTGGTGAGGCGTGTATTTATAGGGACAGGGACGGCATAGTGTTATTACACAGGTGCCCCTGGCGATTCACATCTGAAGGACACGTGGCCATCATGCAACATATCGGAGGTTGTTCCACGTTCCCACGCACGCCTGGATTGTCGGGTGGTCATTCCCACTTCTCCGGGTTTCAGGTGAAGGAATTAGCATTGAAAGCGGACTTAATGTTTGTCTCTGTATCTTTTGCTGACAAGGATGCAGAGAAGACATTCGACAGTTTCAAGAGAATGCATATGATTTGGAGAGATAGAGTTTGAGATAGAAAGCATAGAGAGGTTATGGTCCGATCACATTCACTTAGTTCAAAAGATTCAACAAGAAGACATAGCTATAAGTGAATGCTGTAGAGGACAGAACACTAGTATATGTATATATATATGTGAGAAAGACAATCAAACCAACATAGTGAAGATAATCATGAAGACAAGTTGAGAATGAAGACAAACAAAATGTGAAGACATAGCAAATGTAACGCCGTGGGTAAAACACTTCAAACAGAAGAATTTGGTGGTGGCGTTACCCACCGTATAGGAAGTATTAGACCCAGACACGACGCACAATTATCGTGGCGCTCCAAAGTCAAATTCCACATTAATGTATTCACCCTTAGAATGTATGTCTTCATTGATTGAAGATATACTTTACTTCGTGTGTTGCACATCTAAGTCATCAATATGCATAAGTGTTAGGATGTGTGCCTGATCACAGGACATTTGAGGATTCCAAGATATTTAGCTCACACCGTAACTTGCAAAATCTCTTCTCATCCAAGGGCTTGGTGAAGATATCTGCCAATTGCTCTTCAGTGTTGACGTGTATGATATCAATATCTTTCTTCACAACATGATCTCTGAGAAAGTGATGACGAAATTCAATGTGCTTTGTCTTCGAGTGCTGAACTGGGTTGTTGGCAATCTTGATGGCACTTTCGTTGTCGCAGTAGAGTGGCACTTGCTTCAGATGAATGCCATAGTCTTTGAGTGTTTGCTTCATCCACAGAAGCTGAGTGCAGCAAGATCCAACCGCAATGTATTCAGATTCAGCAGTGGAGAGAGATACACAGTTCTGCTTCTTTGAAGACCAACATACAAGTGATCGTCCCAGAAAATTACATGTGCCTGATGTAGACTTGTGATCCACCTTGTCACCAGCATAATCAGCATCCGAGAATCCAACCAGATCAAACTCTGAGCCCTTTGGATACCATAATCCTAGTGTTGGGGTGTAAGCCAAATATCGAAGAATTTGCTTCACAGCTAAGTGATGCGATTCCTTTGGTGCCGCTTGGAATCGAGCACACATGCAAACACTAAGCATAATATCTGGCCTAGATGCACATAGATAAAGTAAAGAACCAATCATGGAGCGGTATACCTTTTGATCGAACTCTTTACCATTGTCGTCGGGACCCAGATGATGTTTGGCTGGCATTGGCGTCGTGAAGCCTTTGCAGTCTTGCATACCAAATTTCTTCAGGCAATCTTTGAGGTACTTCTCTTGAGATATGAAGATGCTGTTGCGTTGCTGACGTATTTGAAGACCAATGAAGAACTTCAGCTCACCCATCATGGACATCTGATATTGCTCTTGCATCATATATCCAAACTCTTCACTATATTTCTGATTGGTGCAGCCGAAGATAATGTCATCCACATATATTTGGCACACAAACAGTTCACCATCATATGTCTTCGTGAAGAGAGTGGGGTCGAGGGAACTAGATTTGAAGCCTTTGCTCTTCAGGAAGTATTTGAGTGTGTCATACCAAGCCCGAGGGGCTTGTTTGAGGCCATACAGTGCCTTGTTGAGCTTGTACACCATGTCAGGATGTTTTGGATCTTCAAAGCCAGGCGGTTGTGCAACATACACTTCTTCTTCAAGCTTGCCATTGAGAAAAGTGCTCTTCACATCCATTTGATATAGAAGTATGTTATGATGATTTGCATAGGCCAGCAGTATGCGTATGGCTTCAAGTCTAGCCACAGGAGCAAATGTTTCATCGAAGTCAATCCCTTCAACTTGAGTGTATCCTTGAGCAACGAGACGAGCTTTGTTTCTGACAACTTGACCATGCTCATCTTGCTTGTTGCGATATATCCATTTGGTGCCTATTATATTGTGCTTGCGAGGATCAGGACGCTTAACCAGTTCCCATACATTATTCAGCTCAAACTATTGAAGCTCTTCTTGCATAGCTTGAATCCATTCAGGTTCCATGAAGGCTTCTTCAACTTTCTTGGGTTCAGATATTGAGACGAATGCGAAGTGCCCACAGAAATTTGCTAGCTGTGTTGCCCTTAAACGAGTGAGTGGACCTGGTGCATTGATGCTATCAATTATTCTCTCAATCTGTACTTCATTTGCAACACGAGGATGTATAGGACGAAGATTTTGCTCTTGCTGATCATTGTCATCGTTAGAGGGATTGTCTTCAGGCTGAGCATTGTCTTCAGGCTGATCAGGTGCGGAGATGATAAGTTCCTCTTCAGGCTGAGCTTCAGACGGTATGATTTCTCCAGTTCCCATAAGTTTGATTGATTCACTGGATGGAACTTCATCTAGCACATTTGGCAGGTGCTCTCTTTGTGAGCCATTCGTCTCATCAAACCGCACACCCACTGTTTCAACCACTTTATAGTGAAAAAGGTTGAAGACTCTGTAGGAGTGCGAATCCTTTCCATATCCAAGCATAAAACCCTCATGTGCTTTTGGTGCAAATTTTGAAGTGTGATGTGGATCCTTGATCCAGCACCTGGCGCCAAATACTCTGAAGTAACTGACGTTTGGCTTCTTGCCAGTAAGGAGCCCATAGGATGTCTTGTTCAGAAGATTGTGAAGATAAACATGGTTGATGATATGGCATGCAGTATCAATGGCTTCAGGCCAGAACTTTCTTGGAGTCTTGTATTCATCAAGCATCGTCCGGGCCATCTCAATAAGTGTTCTGTTCTTGCGTTCGAAGATGCCATTCTGCTGTGGCGTGTACGGAGCTGAGAATTCATGTGTGATTCCTAAGGTATCAAGATATATATCTAGGCCAGTGTTCTTGAAATCAGTGCCATTGTCACTTCTGATGTGCTTTATCTTGGCGCCATAATTGTTCATTGCTCTACTGGCGAAGCGTCTGAAGACATTTTGCACTTCAGTCTTGTAGAGGATTATATGTACCCAAGTATATCTTGAATAATCATCAACAATGACGAAGCCATAGAGACAAGCAGTAGTAGTAAGAGTTGAGTAATGAGTGGAACCGAAAATATCCATGTGGAGCAGTTCGAAGGGTTGAGTCGTTGTCATGATTGTCTTCGAGGGATGCTTGGCCCTCGTCATCTTTCCTGCTTCACAGTCACCGCATAAGTGATCCTTCTTGAACTTGACGCCCTTGATGCCTATGACATGCTTCTTCCTTGCAAGGGTGTGGAGGTTCCTCATGCCAGCATGCCCTAGCCTTCGATGCCAGAGCCAGCATTCAGAAGCTTTTGCTAGAAGACATACTGCAAGTTGTG
Source organism: Triticum dicoccoides (assembly GCF_002162155.2). Lineage (NCBI taxonomy): Eukaryota > Viridiplantae > Streptophyta > Magnoliopsida > Poales > Poaceae > Triticum > Triticum dicoccoides. The sequence continues at coordinate 532,618,105 of NC_041380.1, read as the reverse complement.
GTCCTACTGAGAAATCTACCACGTACAAATCATCTTTCCGATACCCTTCAAACACTAGAGACTTGTCAGATTCCATTAGTACAAGGCAACGATATTTTCCAAACATCACAATCATGTTTAAATCGTAAAGCATTGAGACAGACATTAAGTTGAAACCAAGGGATTCAACAAGCATGACTTTATCCATGTGTTGATCCTTTGAGATTGCAACTCTACCTAGACCCAATACCTTTCTTTTACCAGTGTCAGCAAATGTGATGTGACTTTTCTCAGATGGACGTAAAGTTGAGTCCATGAGAAGGCTTCGCTTGCCAGTCATGTGATTTGTACACCCACTATCAATAATCCATTCTGAAGCAGCTGGTGTCGTACCCTACAGTGCAGTTAGGGGGATAGGCTTCACGAAGAGAATTGTGAAGCAAAAACATTTGACGAACCAGTGGATTATTAAAGCTTAGATCGAGATTAGGACTGATAGGGCAAGTAGCAAGCAATTCAGGAACAAAGTACATAATAAGACCATTCGGGCATTTGATCTTGCGCCCTACAAGATGTTTACACTAGTGCAGAACCGGGCAATAGCACCGGTTCATAAGGCCCTTTAGTGCCGGTTTCGTAACCGGCGCTAAAATGTAGGCACTAAAGGCCCCCCCTTTAGTACCGGTTCAGCACGAACCGGTGCTAAAGGGCAACCACGTGGCACGAGCCAGCTTCGGGGGCAGGGAGCCCTTTAGTACCGGTTGGTGTCACCAACCGGTATTAAAATGTTGGGGGGGGGGGTTTGGGTTTATGATTTCTTTTTCATTTAATTTTGTGTTTTCCATTTAATTCTTTTTCATTTGCTGGTATTTTATGATACTACATATTGTACACATTATGCATATATATAAATAGAATTTCTAGTAGAACCGATCATAATATATATATATATATATCATCGAATGTCTCACAACCACCATTAATTAATTCACAAATATATACACACATGTATATATATATATTTATATATATATACAATTTCTCCTAATTGGTGCCTTCGGAGCCAGTGGCATTAGCCTAGCTAATGGGTGCCTTCGGAGCACGATAACAATTGGAAGTGGTTCATGGGGGCGGTAGCGGGTAATAGTATTCTCCTTTGGGATCTATGACCTGGTCAAGCAAAAATCCCGTTATTTCCTCTTGAATTGCTTCTATGCGGTCCTGTGCTAGGAGCTTGTCCCGCACCTCTTTGAACTGTTAAGAAGGAGATCAATATGCATGTGTATTAGTTGTGTGACTAGATATCAATAATGGTGTAAAAATTGTGAATAGTGTTATGACAATCGATATCGTACCCACTCCTGTCTTTGAGATTTGCTCCTTTTGGACGCCATCATGCGAATGTTCTCGCAAACGTAGTATGCACATAGATCATTCCCCGGCGCCTGCTTCAGGGCCTTTACGAGAATGGAATTTTGATCAGATAATAATTAATCAAGCATGATAATTAAAGAGATGGCAGCTAGCTAGTACTACTTAATTACTTACCTTGGGTCGATACCATTTCAGACTTTGTTTCCATGGGCCTGGAGTGACCCTGATGAACTTTGCCCAAGCCCTGCTCGCCGACAAAGAAAATGGATAAATGGGTTATTAAATAGTTGTTATCAGGAAATGACGAACTAATTAAATAGGCCGAGATATAGTTAATAATGATTGAAATTACCTGTTGACTATCCCCTTCACGATGGGTAGTCACTTGCTTTCTTAAGTAGCAAGTCTAGTACTTCAACTGTTCCTTCATCAACTTTAATGATTAACAAGATCCAGTGAAATCTGCATGCACACACGTTTGCATGTCTTAATTAAGCAGACATATGTAAGCAAAAACATGTAGCTATAGCTAGTAGGGAAAAACAAAATTTGTAGTACAAGACAGTGTGACTCACTGAAAGTTGTAAGGAAGTAGTATATCTTCATTGTATTTGAGTTCCTTGAAGAACTGTAGCATGATTTCCTCTACACATTTTGCGTGATATGGATCTATTTTCCATGTGTATTCATTAATGGTATTTGGGTCAACGAACCCAATGCCATAGCGTCCACCTTTTTTCATTTCATAAATCTTCATCCTGCATAATACCACAGAAAAGAATATAGTGAGGATAATTATAGGTAATGATTGATCAAAATGATCAGCTAGCTTGAGACTTAAATTACAGAAAGAAATCACTTACAGACAATAGCAACTGACGATAGATTTGTCGAGTGCATCTTTATTGTATAGCTGAAAAAGTTCTGAATACTCAACGGTCACAACTTTCTTATGGTAGTAATGCTCCTCGTTGACATTCACCATGAGGGACTCTCGATTGGAAATCTTGGTAATGTCCATGTACCATTGATGCAATTCATACATTCTCGTTGGGAGCTTATTGACCTCCTCTGGCTCGACCAAAGGTTGGCCCCAGGCATATTTCCGTTTTATTTCCTCCTCTCTAGTCGGAGACATGGGCTCGATATCGAGGAGTTGTCCAACAGTGATCCCGATCGATTCAGCCTGCGCAATATGCTCCTCAGTTATTACCACATCGCCCACCCCGGGAACGTTAACGGTTTGCCCACAATAATATTGGGCGCGCCTACTCTCATGTGTTGTTGGCACAACAAGCGGGGGGATTGATTGCGCCGCCTGTTCTCCCAGTTGGGGAACGGTTTTACCGCATTTTTTGCCAGCTGATTTGCTCGAGCTCGAGCTCGCCTCTTTCTATAGACGTGCTCGATTTAACTTCCTGAGGTGGCGCTCATAGTCTGTGTCAACAGGCTTGGGAGCTGGTGGTCTAGCCATACGAATGAAGTGGTCAATCTTTTCCACAGGCACTTTCTCCCTTGGCGGCGGTGGCGGTTTCGGTGCAAAATGGGCTTCCACCTCGGCCTTCGATATGGCTACGTTTTCCTCCTCAGACTTGTCGTAAGGCCTCTGCGGAAGAGGCGCGAGGCTTGGACCATATTGAAATCGCTTGCCTCCTCCTGTACCTGCAGTACTACCTCGACTTGTACCGCTACACACCAAAGCTGAGGCGGCTCTCTTCCGTGATTGCTGAGGTGGCGAAGACGGCTGACGTGGCTGAGTTGGAGGAGGAGGAGTGGCCTGAAGCTGTGCCGGACTTGTAGGAGGAGTGGCCTGAAGCTGTGCCGGACTTGGAGGAGGAGTGGCCTAACGCTTTGCCGAATTTGGAGGAGGAGGAGTGGCCTGAAGCTGTGCCGGACTTGGAGGAGAAGTGGCCTGACGCGTTGGTGGACTTGGAGGAGCGGGAGTCTGCTGACTCGGTGGCGGACTGCGACGAGGAGTCAAATGACGCGGTGTTGGTGGCCTTCGAAAGATGATGCAATCCTTTCTCCATAGGATGATACGATGGTTGGCCTCTCCTAGTGTGTGCTCATCGTCACCTCCAGGAATGTCAAGCTCTAGCCCCGAATATTGGTCCACCACCTCATCAACCAAGACACGAGCATAGCCCGCTGGAATCGGGTTGCAATGGAAGGTTGCCTCGGGGGGATTTGTAAAAGCAAGGGCGTCCGCCACCTTCATGGATATGTTCTTCATTTTGAAGTGTAGCTCGCAGTTAGTGTTCTCCATGATGTCATCCACTGGGTAGCTATCCAGCAATGCGTCGCCCGGGGCGGAGCCCATGCTGCTTCTCGGCATGGATGGGATGGTGCTATCCATTGGTGGATCATCCGCTAGCTGCTGAGACCCCCTTTGCTGGCTAAGTGAGTCAATTTGCTCTTGCTGCCGCTGGAATTTGATTGCTAAGTCCGCGTGCACTGATTCTAGGCCTTGAAGGCGTTCATAGTCTAGCTTCCTCTGCTCCTCCTCCATCTTCCTCTTCTTCCCCTCTGCAGTCTTCTTTCTCGCACGGGTTCTGTAGTCGGCGTTCCAGTCCGAAAACCCCTCATACCACGGAATAGCGCCCATGCCTCGTGTTCTTCCCGGGTGTTCAGGATTTCCCAGGGCACGCGTAAGCTCGTCGTTCTCTCTGTTGGGCTCGAACAACCCGGATCGAGCCTCTTCTATTGCAACAAGTAGCTTATCTTCGGCTCCGTCCAGACATGCCTTCTTGGAAACTTTGCCTGTCTTCGGGTCCAACTCCCCCCATGCGCATAGAACCAAGTCCTGCACCTGGGGGGCCAGCTCAATGTTTCTGGAGTGACACCTGCATCCATCATCTCTTTCTCAGACTTATCCCACTTAGGCATTCCCACCGCATAGCCACCTGGCCCCAGCTTATGGAACTTATCCTTTTTTGCGGCATTGGCCTTGTTTATTCTAGACCGTTCCTTAGATCCGAATCCTTGAATTTCATGAAATCGTCCCAATGAGCACTTTGGTTCTCTAGTGTTCCCTCGAATACTGGAGTCTTCCTTCCTCCGTTGACATACTTGGCCCATTCACGAATCTTGTGGTTCTTGAATGCAACCGCCATCTTCCTAAGAGCAGCGTCCTTGACTTTCTCCACATCTGCATTTGTGAAATGATCTGGTAGGGTGAAATGTTCCATGAGCGTTTCCCAAAGCAAATGTTTTTGTCTGTCGTCGACAAAAGTAACTCCTGGGCGTGGCTTTGCTGGCTCTCTCCATTCTTGAAGGGGGATTGGGAGTTGGTCCTTCACAAGAACTCCGCACTGACGAACGAACTTGTCCGCAATATTCTTAGGCACGAATGGTTCGCCATTAGGTCTGATTGCCTCGATATTGTACTTTACGCCCTCCTTCAAATTTTTGTTCGGGCCTCGTTTCGTCCTGTTGCCTGAAGATTTGCTCGATCCGGATGGCTGAAAGAAGAAAGATCGATTCATTAATATATCTTCAAGTCATTTTAAACATGTGATGATCACCAGATGCCTGCTTATATAAATATATATACCTCGCTGGTCTTTGTTGTTTCAAGATCAACATTTTCATAGTCATAGTTCATGACTTCATCAATTCGGTCGTCGCAATCGAATATCATATCACCCTCCCCGGTGTTGTTTAGATATTCGGAGCCGTCATAATCTTCTTCATTCTGATCATCATCTAGCCCGCGAGGATTGCGTATGGTATTGAACAGGGCCTCTTCTCCCTCTCTGCCGGTATTGTCCGCCATAGGTTTTGTTTAACTAATCCAAAAGAAATATATTCAAATTACAATGCATGGATGCAATCAATTAATAAGGAAAAACTGAATCAATCATAGTACATAATAAGCATCATCGAATATAATCTCGAATATGTCGTCTCGAATAATAGATATAATCTCGAATACATCGTCTCGAATAATAGATATAATCTCGAATACATCGTCTCGAATAATAGATATAATCTCGAATACATCGTCTCGAATAATAGATATAATCTCGAATACATCGTCTCGAATAATATATAATCTCGAATACATCGTCTCGAATATTATATATCGAGTACATCACTGGCTAGGTAGCTAATAAAGATCGAATACTACAGAAGAATCTAGGACACTCGCGGTTCCTGCGGCACGAGCGGTGGACACCCAAAGAGAAGGAACCCTCACAGGATCATAGCTGAAATGAGATCCCTGAAGAAACTGCCAGGTATTGGAGAACCTGTCGCCCTCTAACGCAACCATGTAACGATGGACGTGCTCGTCCTCCTCCCTGACATGGCGACGTACCACCTCCGGCGGGGCCGGCTCCCTCCGCACCGAAACTGGCCCACGCGAACGCCACCAAACGAGATCATGGTCGACGACGGGACCCGGGGCTGGGTTCCTCATCAAGCGGCGCGCCCCTCCAGGCAGCACCTCCCAGTGCCAGCCCGGCGGAGCCCAGTCCCGGACATGGGTCAGCCAGACATCGTCGCGGACGGGTCGACGGCGAGAATGCGGGCCGGGCATCGTCGAGAACAAATACTAGCTATATGCCCGCAAAAAGTAACATTTTTTTAATGATTGGATTTTGATAACTAAAATTTCTAACATTTCTATATAACTAACATTCCTATAACATTTCTAACAATGCTATATAACTAACATTTCTATAACATTTCTAATATTTCTATAACTAAAAAACAGAAAAAAAAATTATAACATTTCTATATATATAACTAACATTTGTATAACATTTCTAATATTTCTATAACTAAAAAAAAGAAAAATGTCTAACTTTTTTATAACCATTTCTATAACTAAAAAATAGAAAAATTTCTAACAATTCTAACTATTTTATAACTATTTCTATAACTAAAAAACAGAAAAATTTCTAACATTTCTTACAATGCTATATAACTAACTATTTCTATAACTAAAAAAGAAAATTTTCTAACATTTTTATAACTATTTCTATAACTAAAAAACTAAAAAAATGTATGTGTGTGTGTGCTCACCGGCGAGGCGAGAGGCGACGGGGGGCGGCGACGGGGACGGCGACGGGCGCGGCGACGACGGGGACAGGGACGGGGCGGCGACGACGGGGACGGGCCGGGGCGGCGACG
>NC_041380.1:532579034-532610934 GCF_002162155.2 Triticum dicoccoides | reverse complement strand
CCGGGATGGCGCGGCGGTGACGACGGGGACGACGGGGACGGGGACGACGGGGCGGCGAAGACGGGGACGGGGCGGCGACGAGGGATATGGAGACGGGGGCGGCAGGCGACGGGGCAGAGGAGAAACTGATATTTTTGAAGTGTTTAGTTATATAGGATGGACCTTTAGTACCGGTTGGAGCCACCAACCAGTACTAAAGGCCTGTTTTGGCCAGGCCAAGCGGCGGGAACCGCACCCCTATAGTACCGGGTGGTGGCTCCAACCGGTACTAAAGACCCCCCCCCTTTAGTACCGGTTTGAGCCACCACCCGGTACTAAAGGGGGTGCGCTGGCGCAGGTGCGGTGCGAAATGTTTAGTCCCACCTCGCTAGCCGAGGGGCGTCCGCACTGGTTTATAAGCCCCAGTGCGGTAGCTCCCTCGAGCTCCTCTCCAAAGCAGGCCTACTGCCTAAATGTTCTGTGCAGCCCTGTGGGCCTACTGGGCCTTTGCGGGCCTGCATCCTGGCCCAACAACAGGTTGGGTTTCTAGTCGTATGCAGGCCGCTGTGGCGCAGTAGGTGGGCTTTTTTTCTTATTTTTTTGCTTTATTTATTTTTGTTTGAGTTATTTTTTTTGCTGTATTTAGAGTTTCTTTGTGAATATTTTTGCTTTAGGTACAAAAAATTACAAACTTTCTGTTAGTACCGGTAGTTTACAAATTTGAATAGTTTAAATTTTGATTTATTTGAAATTTGTGTGAATCACTAGTTTGTGAATAACTTAACTTTGAGAATAGATTTTCAATGATTCTTTTTTCTTATGTTTAATATTAGTGTGTTTTATCATTATATTCAATTTGGTAATGCTTAGGTTATTTAAAAAATGAAATGCCTTTTGTAACGGATGAGTTTTCGTCCGAAACCCTGATACTTCGAAAGAGATTGTCCATTTAGTACACGAAGTGCATCCAGTTTTTGCGGTAACCCTCTCTACTTTTTTGCACATGCTAAGGGTGAAATTATGATACCATGCCAACTTTCAACCTTTTCTGAGTTCTTTGAAATGCTTTTCAATTTCAGGGTCATTTAGCGTTTCAAATGCCAAAACACATAACTACCCTAACTATTACAGAGATTCCCTCCTGGGTGTGAAACACAGAAGAAAGTGATGATAGTGAAGCCGATCACATCCCAGATCTTTGGGTGTGAAACTTTTTCTTTGCGTGTGTCCGTTTGCGCCATAACCATGGAAAATCTTCATCATTTAATGGGATGCTCGGGTCAATATTCACTGTGAATGGAGATATTTCATCAAACTTTTCATAATCTTCTGACATGTCTGTCTTGTCATCCACTCCCACGATGTTCCTCTTCCCAGAAAGAACTATGTGCCGCTTTGGCTCATCGTATGATGCATTCGCTTCCTTATCTTTTCTTTTTCTTGGCTTGGTAGACATGTCCTTCACATAGAAAATTTGTGCCACATCATTGGCTAGGACGAATGGTTCATCTACATACGCAAGATTGTTGAGATCCACTGTTGTCATTCCGTACTACGGGTCTTCCATTACCCCGCCTCGTGTCATATTGACCCATTTGCACCGAAACAAAGGGACCTTCAAACCACGTCGATAGTCAAGTTCCCATATGTCCTGTATATAACCATAATATGTTTCCTTTCCTGTCTTGGTTTCTGCATCAAAGCGGACACCACTGTTTTGGTTGGTGCTCTTCTTATCTTGGGTAATCGTGTAAAATGTATTACCATTTATCTTGTACCCTTTGAAAGTCATTATATTCGAAGATGGTAACTGGGACAACAAGTACATGTCATCTTCAATAGAGGTGTCATGCATGGTACGTGTCTGCAACCAGCTGGCGAAACTCCTGGTTTGTTCACGTGTAATCCAGTCATCAGACCACTCCAGGTGTTTGGAGCGTAGCAAATTCTTGTGTTCATCCATATACAGAGCCACCAAGGCGGAATTCTGTAGAACTGTGTAGTGTGCTTCAGTGAGAGAATGTCCGTCCATACATATTATTTGTTCCCCTCCTAGCGTGCCTTTTCCATCCACTCTGCCCTTATGCCGCGATTCAGGAACACCAATCGGCTTAAGGTCAGGAATAAAGTCAATACAAAACTCAATGACCTCCTCATTTTCATGGCCCTTAGAGATGGTTCCTTCTGGCCTAGCACGGTTATGAACATATTTCTTTAAGACTCCCATGAACCTCTCAAAGGGGAACATATTGTGTAGAAATACAGGACCCAAAATGTTAATCTCTTCGCATAGGTGAACTAGGACATGCGTCATGATGTTGAAGAAGGATGGTGGGAACACCAACTCGAAACTGACAAGACATTGCACCAAATCATTCTCTAACCTTGGTATGATTTCTGGATCGATTACCTTCTGAGAGATTGCATTGAGAAATGCACATAGCTTCACAATGGCTAATCGAACATTTTCCGGTAGAAGCCCCCTCAATGCAACCGGAAGTAGTTGCGTCATAATCACGTGGCAGTCATGAGACTTTAGGTTCTGGAACTTTTTCTCTGCCATGTTTATTATTCCCTTTATATTCGACGAGAAGCCAGATGATACCTTAATACTAAGCATGCATTCAAAGAAGATTTCCTTCTCTTCTTTGGTAAGAGCGTAGCTTGCATGACCCTGATGTATGCCGTCTTTTCCGTGCATACGTTGCTGGTCCTCCCGTGCCTCAGATGTATCTTTTGTCTTCCCATACACGCCCAAGAAGCCAAGCAGGGTCACACAAAGATTCTTCGTCACGTGCATCACGTCGATTGCGGAGCGGACCTCTAGGTCTTTCCAATAGGGCAGGTCCCAAAATATAGATTTCTTCTTCCACATGGGTGTGCGTCCGTCAGCGTCATTCGGAACAGTTTGTCCACCAGGACCCTTTCCAAAGACCACCTTCAAATCCTTGACCATATCATGTACATCAGCACCAGTACGGTGGCGAGGCTTCGTCCGGTGATCCGCCTCACCTTTGAAATGCTTGCCTTTCTTTCTTACGGGATGCCTGCTCGGAAGAAATCGACGATGTCCCAGGTACACATTCTTCTTACAATTAGCCAAATCTATACTGTCGGTATCGTCCAAACAGTGCATGCATGCGCGGTATCCCTTGTTTGTCTGTCCTGAAAGGTTACTGAGAGCAGGCCAATCATTGATGGTCACGAACAACAACGCCTTTAGGTCAAATTCTTCCCCCATGTGCTCATCCCATGCACATACACCTGTTCCATTCCACAGTTGTAAGAGTTCTTCAACTAATGGCCTTAGGTACACATCAATGTCGTTGCCGGGTTGCTTAGGGCCTTGGATGAGCACTGGCATCATAATGAACTTCCGCTTCATGCACAACCAAGGAGGAAGGTTATACAAACATAGAGTCACAGGCCAGGTGCTATGGTTGCTGCTCTGCTCCCCAAAAGGATTAATGCCATCTGCGCTTAGACCAAACCATACGTTCCTTGCGTCATCTGCAAACTCCTTCCCATACTTTCTTTTGATTTTTCTCCACTGCGACCCGTCAGCGGGTACTCTCAACTTTCCGTCTTTCTTACGGTCTTCTCTGTGCCATCGCATTGCCTTGGCATGCTCTTTGTTTTGGAACAAACATTTCAACCGTGGTATTATAGGAGCATACCACATCACCTTGGCAGGAATCTTCTTCCTGGGGCGCTCGCCCTTGACATCACCAGGGTCATCGCGGCTGATCTTATAGCGCAATGCACCGCATACCGGGCAAGCGTTCAAATCCTCGTACTCACCGCGGTAGAGGATGCAATCATTAGGGCATGCATGTATCTTCTGCACCTCTAACCCTAGAGGGCAGACAACCTTCTTTTCTTGGTATGTACTCTCGGGCAATTCGTTGTCCTTTGGAAGCATATCCTTTATCATTACCAGCAACTTTCCCAATACCTTGTCAGATACACCATTCTCTGCCTTCCATTGCAGCAATTCCAGTGTGGTGCCCAGCCTTTTCTTGTCACCTTCGCAATTTGGGTACAACAATTTTTTGTGATCCTCTAACATGCGCTGCAACTTCTTCTTCTCCAAATCACTTGCGCAGTTTCTCTTTGCATCGGCAATGGCCCGACCTAGATCATCAACGGGCTCATCCGATGCCTCTTCTTCAGCTTCTTCCCGCATTGCCGGCTCAGCTTCTTCCCGCATTACCGGCTCAGCTTCTTCCCTCATTGTTGTATCATCGTATTCAGGGAATCCATGGCCAGGATAGCTGTCGCCGTCCTCTTCTTCTTCATTGTCTTCCATCATAACCCCTCTTTCTCCATGCTTGGTCCAAACATTATAGTGGGGCATGAAACCGGACTCAAACAGGTGGACGTGAATGGTTCTTGACATAGAGTAATTGCGACCATTCTTACAGCCAGCACATGGACAATGCATAAAACCATCCGCTCGCTTGTTTGCCTCAGCCGCAAGTAGAAAAGTACGCACGCCATTAATGAACTCGGGAGAGCATCGGTCATCGTACATCCATTGTCGGCTCATCTTCAATACACAACACCGAAAACATCAAATTAATACAATACATAAAGTTCATACATAAAGAGCATACAACACTTCAATGCAATAAACAAATAACTCTCTAGCTAAAGAATTTAAATGCAACAACAAATGCGATCAAGATCGCAACTAAGGTAACAATTGATCCAACAGCATAATGATACCAAGCCTCACTATGAATGGCATATTTTCTAATCTTTCTAATCTTCAAGCGCATTTTCTCCATCTTAATCTTGTGATCATCGACGACATCGACAACATGCAACTCCAATTCCATCTTCTCCCCCTCAATTCTATTCAATTTTTCCTTCAAATCCTCGTTTTCTCTTTCAACTAAATTTAACCTCTCGACAATAGGGTCGGTTGGAATTTCGGGTTCAACTACCTCCTACATACAAATATCTATGTCAACTTGATGGGCATAATTTGTCATAAACACGAAATGCAATGAATAGTTTTAAAAGATAATATACCACATCCGAATCATAACCCGGACGAGGGCCGACGGGGTCGGATATCAAAACCATGGCACTATGCATAACAAACAACGTATGGGTAAGATAATTATACGAGTAACTATATATCCAAATCACACAAACATCATTTTTTATATAAAACTTCATGAACAAGAGGCTCACCACAAGGTGGTGCCGGGGACGGGACGTTGCGAGCGATCGACGGTGGTTACGACGGAGATTTAGAAGGTACTAAGTAAACCACACCTACATATGCAAAACTAAGTGTTATTTTTGACCTCAAATTGCATATAAATCAAATACTAGCACATATATATAATTCCTCCCAAATTACTAAACTCAAAAATCAATCACTATATAAAGCATTGCACGAGCTAATCTAGCAATGAGAGATGAAAGGAAAGAGTTGCTAACCTTTGTGATCATTTGAATGGATGGGGGCCTTCAAATCTTGGGCAAAATGTGTGATGAGCTTGAGAGGAAGAGGGAAAAGAACAGAGAGGAGAGGGGAAAGGGGAAGAACAGAGCGAGCTCGGGTGGACGAAGGGTCTATGTAGGACGACCTTTAGTACCGGTTCGTGATACGACCCGGTACTAAAGGTGCTGGAGGGGCCCCGGACTGACAACATCCTGCCACCACTCACTTTAGTACCGTTCGTGGCATGAACCAGTGCTAAAGGTTCGCCACGAACCGGTACTAATGAGAGCGGCCCGGCTAGCCGTTGGAACCGGCACTAATGTACACATTAGTGCCGGCTCAAATTCAAACCGGCACTAATGTGCTTCACGTTTGACCCTTTTTCTACTAGTGTTAAGGTCCCCAGCAATAGTGTCAGCCGATTTTGGTTTTCGGCTGGAGACCTTTCCCTGCAAAAGAGAGTTAAGCTTTCTTAGCCACCCACATCTTCAAGGGTGGCTTCGAAGCAATGAGTCTAAGTGCAGCATCTGAGAACTTTGGCTTTGGAGCCCTAGCAAAAAGTCTTGCAGGTGGACAATAGTACTCATAAGAATAAGCAGAATAGTTCTTGGTCTTATGAACATGGCGATTTGATGAAACGCGCTCATATTCACAGGCCTGAGTATGGTTTCCCTGCAAAACATTTGCGTTAGTGCGACTCAGGTGAGTCCTCTGTCTGTATGAAGCCTTTGGACCGTATGAAGCCTATGGTCTGGGGTTTGTCTTCTTCACCTGTGGTGTCATGATGACATTCACAGGAAGATTCTCCAAACACCTTTTCGGCACCCAAATCTTCTTCATAGGCGGTCCATTCCTGCAGTTAGTACCAATATACCTGGCAAACACTTCACCATTCTGATTCTTAAATTGTTTATAGTTTGCATCAAAGGATTCATCAATAACAATGGGATTAGCACAAGTGAAGCCAGATAGGGTGGATGGATCCGCTGAAGGTTCCTTTGCAGCAACCCATGTGGTTTTGGGGTACTGCTCAGGTTTCCAGTAAGAGCCATCAGCATTCATTTTCCTTTCGAACCCAACACCCTCTTTCCTAGGGTTTCGGTTCAGGATATGCCTTTTGAGGACATCACATAGTGTCTGATGCCCTTTGAGACTTTTGTACATCCCTGTTTCAAGCAGTGTCTTCAACCTAGCATTCTCATCAGCAATAGCAGTGGTATCCTCAGCAGAGGGGTTAGTTACCACATCAACGGTTGAAGATATTGCAATAGTAGCAGTAGTAGAACATTCAGCAACAGAAGTAGCGTTATCACACTCAATGCATTTAAGACATGGTGGTTCAAATCCTTCCTGAGCTGAACTGATCTGTTCGGCGTGAAGTGACTCGTTTTCCTTTTGAAGATCTTCATGAGCCGCTCTCAATTTCTCAAGATCTTGCTTCCTTTGAAGATAATCATAGGAAAGTCTTTCATGAGTTGTTGAGAGCGTTTCATGACGACTTTCAAGTTCCTCATACTTAACGTGAAGATTTTTTATGTCTTCAATTAAGGACTGAGATCGAGTCATTTCAGCGTCTAACAGATCATCGCTTTTATCTAACAGTTTTTGAATGTGTTCCATAGCTTTCTGTTGTTCAGTTGCAATTTTAGCAAGTGTTTTGTAGCTGGGTTTGGAACCACAATCAGAGTCATCGTCACTAGATGTTTGATAGTGAGTAGTGCGTGTGTTTACCTTGGCACTGCGTTCCATGAAGCAGTAGGAAGGAGCAGAGTAGTCCTTGTCATTTGCATCGGTGTCGGTGAAGAAGTCATTGTCTTCAGTGTTGAAGATGGACTTGGCAACGTATGCTGTAGCCAGACTCGCAACACCAGAATCGGACTCCTCCTCAGACTCCACCTCCGCCTCCTCAGAAGCGGACTCCTCCTCAGAATCCATTTCCTTGCCAACAAACGCACGTGCCTTGCCAGATGAGCTCTTCTTGTGTGATGAAGACTTGGAGGAAGACTTGGAAGAAGACTTTGAGTATTTCTTCTTCTTCTTGTCGTCAGAGTCATACTCCTTGCTCTTCTTCTTGTTGTTGTTCTCATTGTCCCACCGTGGACACTCAGAGATGTAGTGGCCAGGTTTCTTGCACTTGTGACAAGTTCTCTTCTTGTAGTCATGAGCAGAAGCTTCATCATTCCTTGAGCTTGATCGTGAAGACTTTCTGAAGCCTTTCTTCTTGGTGAATTTTTGGAACTTCTTCACAAGCATAGCAAGCTCCTTTCCAATGTCTTCAGGATCATCAGAACTGCTGTCAGATTCTTCTTAAGATGAGGAGACAGCCTTTGCCTTCAAGGCACGAGTTCGCCCATAGTTGGGACCGTAGATATCTCTTTTCTCAGAAAGCTGAAACTCGTGTGTGTTGAGCCTCTCAAGTATGTCAGACGGATCGAGTGTCTTGAAATGAGGACGTTCTTGAATCATCAGGGCTAGGGTGTCAAACGAACTGTCAAGTGATCTTAGGAGTGTCTTGACGACTTCATGCTTGGTGATCTCAGTAGCGCCGAGGGCTTGAAGCTCATTTGTGATGTCAGTGAGTCGATCAAACGTGAGCTGGACATTCTCATTGTCATTTCTCTTGAAGTGGTTGAAGAGGTTGCGAAGGACACTGATTCTCTGATCTCTCTGGGTTGAGACGCCTTCGTTGACCTTGGAGAGCCAGTCCCAGACTAGCTTAGATGTTTCCAAAGCACTCACGCGGCCATACTATCCTTTGGTCAGATGACCACAGATGATATTCTTTGCAGTAGAGTCCAGTTGAACGAACTTCTTGACATCAGTAGCAGTGACACCTTCTCCAGCCTTGTGAACGCCGTTCTTGACGACATACCATAGGTCGACATCAATGGCTTCAAGATGCATGCACATCTTATTCTTCCAGTAGGGATATTCAGTTCCATCGAAGACGGGGCATGCAGCGGAGACTTTAATTATCCCTGCAGTCGACATAGCTAAAACTCCAGGTGGTTAAACCGAATCACACACAACAAGGGAGTACCTTGCTCTAATACCAATTGAAAGTGCTAGTGATCGACTAGAGGGGGGGTGAATAGGCGATTTTTATGAAAGTCTTCAATACATGTAAGTTTCGAAGACAAACGATAGAAATAAACCTATTACCATGCATCGGAAGGTAGACTACACTAGGCAAACCATAGTCAAGTATTCAATGAAGTGAAAGCACAATGACTAATAGCAGCTAGGTAGTAAGGATCAGGTAGGAAGATATTGTGAAGCCAATCAGAACAAGTAATCACTCAGTGAAGTCAAATGGTGATGCAATCGTACAATGACTTCACAAGGACCAACAGTAAGTAAAGGGAAGGGAAGGATGAAACCAGTGACTCGTTGAAGACAATGATTTGTTGGACCAGTTCCAGTTGCTGTGACAACTGTACGTCTGGTTAGGGAGGCTGAGATTCAACTCAGAAGACCTCGTCTTCACCTTATTCCCCTTGAGCTAAGGACACCCAATCCTCGCCCAATCACTCTGATAAGTCTTCAAGGTATACTTCCAAACCTTCACAGACTTCGTTCACCAGCGATCCACAATGACTCTCGGATGCTCAGAACGCGACGCCTAACCGGCTGGAGGATTCACAGTCCTCAAGTGTAATAAGTCTTCAGATCACACAGACAAGAAGACTTAAGTGATGCCTAACACTCTTTGGCTCTGGGTGGTTAGGGCTTTATCCTATCAAGGAATTCTCTCTCAAAGGCTTCGAGGTGGGTTGCTCTCAAACGACAAAAGCCGTGCTTTAACTCTGAGCAGCCAACCGTTTATGGTTGTAGGGGGTGGGCTATTTATAGCCACTAGGCAACCTGACCTGATTTGTCCGAAATGACCCTGGGTCACTAAGGAACTGACACGTGTTCCAACGGTCAGATTTCAAACATACACGACAACTTTACTTGGGCTACAAGCAAAGCTGACTTATCCAACTTGGACAAGATTTGCTCTCATAGTCTTCACTCGAAGACATAGGATTTTGGTTAAGCATCACTTCAATCATTCTGACTGGTTCTCTTGGACCCCACTTAACAGTACGGTGGTTCCTATGACTCAACAAGGAAAAACACAGAACGACGAAATTGCTAAGTCTTCGCGCTCCATAGTCTTCACGCGATGTCTTCTCTTGTCATAGTCTTCAATGTGAATGTCTTCACATACCACCTTTGACTTCAATGTCTTCATACATTTTAGGGGTCATCTCTGGTAGGAAAACCGAATCAATGAGGGACTTCTACCTGTGTTATCCTGCAATTCTCACAAACACATTAGTCCCTCAACTAGGTTTGTCGTCAATACTCCAAAACCAACTAGGGGTGGCACTAGATGCACTTACAAATGCTCAAAGAAATTATGCTACTACTGAAAAAGAATTCTTAGCGGTTGTATTTGCTTGTGATAAGTTCAGACCTTATATTGTCGATTCTAAAGTAACTATTCACACTGATCATGCTGCTATTAAATATCTTATGGAAAAGAAAGATGCCAAACCTAGACTTATTAGATGGGTTCTCTTGCTACAAGAATTTGATTTGCATATTGTTGATAGAAAGGGAGCTGAGAACCCCGTTGCAGACAACTTATCTAGGTTAGAAAATGTGCTTGATGACCCACTTCCTATTGATGATAGCTTTCCGGATGAGCAATTAAATTTCATAAATGCTTCTCATACTGCTCCATGGTATGCTGATTATACTAATTACATTGTTGCTAAGTTTATACCACCTAGTTTCACATACCAGCAGAAGAAAAAGTTCTTCTATGATTTGAGGCATTACTGACCCACATCTTTATAAAGAAGGAGTATATGGTGTTTTTAGACGTTGTGTACCTGAGCATGAACAGGAACAGATCCTACGCAAGCGTCACTCCGAAGCTTATGGAGGACACCATGCTGGAGATAGAACTGCCCATAAGGTACTGCAATCTGGTTTTTATTGGCCTACTCTCTTCAAGGATGCCCGTAAGTTTGTCCTATCTTGTGATGAATGTCAAATAATTGGTAATATTAGTAGACGTCAAGAAATGCCTATGAATTATTCACTTGTTATTGAACCATTTGATGTTTGGGGCTTTGACTATATGGGACCCTTTCCTTCCTCTAATGGATATACACATATTTTAGTTGCTGCTGATTACGTTACTAAGTGGGTAGAAGCTATTCCAACTAGTAGTGCTGATCATAACACTTCTATTAATATGCTTAAAGAAGTTATTTTTCCAAGATTTGGAGTCCCTAGATATTTAATGACTGATGGTGGTTCACATTTTATTCATGGTGCTTTCCGTAAAATGCTTGCTAAATATGATGTTAACCATAGAATTGCATGTCCTTATCACCCACAGTCTAGTGGTCAAGTAGAATTGAGTAATAGAGAACTCAAATTAATTTTGCAAAAGATTATCAATAGGTCTAGAAAGAATTGGTCCAAGAAACTTGCTGATGCATTATGGGCCTATAGAACTGCATACAAAAATCCTATGGGTATGTCTCCGTATAAAATGGTCTATGGAAAAGAATGTCACTTACCTCTCGAACTAGAACACAAGGCTTATTGGGCTATTAAAGAACTCAATTATGATTTTAAACTTGCTGGTGAGAAGAGGTTATCTGATATTAGCTCACTTGATTAATGGAGAACCCAAGCCTACAAAAATTCTAAGTTGTTTAAAGAAAAAGTTAAAAGATGGCACGACAAAAGGATACAAAAGCGTGAGTTTAATGTAGGTGACTATGTATTGCTATACAACTCTCATTTAAGATTTTTTGCAGGAAAACTTCTCTCTAAATGGGAAGGTCCTTACATTATCGAGGAGGTCTATCATTCTGGTGCCATAAAAATCAACAACTTCGAAGGCACAAATCCGGAGGTGGTGAATGGTCAAAGAATCAAACACTATATCTTAGGTAATCCCATAAATGTTGAAACCAATGTTATTGAAACCGTAACCCCGGAGGAATACATAAGGGACACTTTCCGGAATGTTTCAGACTCCGAAAAGGAATAGGTATGTGGTACAGTAAGTAAACCGACTCCAAAACAGTTTTTAAGGCAATATTTCTCCGTTTTGGAATATTTTGAAAAATAGAAAAAAATAAGAAGCAGTCCGGGAAGGACACGAGGCCTCCATGAGGGAGGGCGCGCCCCCCTACATCTTGGGCACCTCGTGTGCTCGCCGGACTCCGTTTTCGTACATGACACGTATTTTTGTCGGTAAAAATTCATTATATAATCTCCCGGGAGTTTTGACTCCCGTATCACGCAAAAATCTCTTGTCTTTGTTTCGAGCTATTTTTCTGACAGATCTAGATTATCATGACGTCTCCAAGTGCTCCCAAGGACAAGTTCTTCGAGATGGTCATCAACCCTTACCTCGTGGAGGTGCAGCGACACCCTCAAACCATTGAGATGCGTGATGGGTTGCTGCACATCTGTGATGCTGAGGGACCGAAGGGGACCGGAAGCATGGAGATGAGGCTCGAAGCAATGGAGCAACAAGTTTTCAAGTGTCAGGGGATGGTGGAGCGTGGACTCAACTCCAACCACATGATGATCGCAGAGTTTGCTACCTCTTGGGCACTGCATTGGATTTCCCCGAAGAGGAGAGGATGATGCAACAAAGTAGCGTAAGTATTTCCCTCAGTTTTTGAGAACCAAGGTATCAATCCAGTAGGAGGCTACGCGCGAGTCCCTTGTACCTACACAAAAACAATAGCTCAACGCAACCAACGCGCTTAGGGGTTGTCAATCCCTTCACGGTCACTTACGAAAGTGAGATCTGATAGAGATGATAAATAATATTTTTGGTATTTTTGGTATAGAGATGCAAAGTAAAAAGTAAAAGCAAAGTAAAAGCAAAGCAATAATAAAGTGATGGAGATTGATATGATGAGAAAGAGACCCGGGGGCCATAGGTTTCACTAGTGGCTTCTCTCAAGAGCATAAGTATTCTACGGTGGGTGAACAAATTACTGTTGAGAAATTGACAGAATTGAGCATAGTTATGAGAATATCTAGGTATGATCATGTATATAGGCATCACGTCCGAGACAAGTAGACCGAATCCTGCCTGCATCTACTACTATTACTCCACTCATCGCCCGCTATCTAACAAGCATCTAGAGTATTAAGTTAAAAATAGAGTAACGCCTTAAGCAAGATGACATGATGTAGAGGGTAAGGATGGAAATTTTATCCATGGACATGGATATCCGACCCGAATGGATAGGGTTTGGATATGCTTTTGTGTCCATGGGCGGCGCCCAAACCCGACCCGATTATTCGTGGATAGGGCATGGATATAATCTTGTACCCATGGATATACCCAAACCCGACCCAATAGTATGACTTAATGGGGAAAAAGCTGCTATCCCTGCCCCACGGTCGTTTGTCCCACAACAATTTTACACTTTTTTTATCTAAAACATGCATAAGAAATTACACAATCCCCATCATAACTTTTTTTAGTTGACATTCAATCCCCTCTGTAACAGACTCCAACACCCCTTCCCTTATTTTTACCTCCTTAAATGACTCGTCATTCTCATCTGTTAGAAACATACTAAATGATCTTAGGTTGTTAGTGGATGTTGATTTACCATAAGTGAAGCCTAGCCTACCACGAGGTGAAGAATGGAAGAGTTTATGTTAATATTGTGTTATGTCTCATTTATATGTCTCAAGAGGACCCAATGGATATCCATTGGATTTGGACATGGACACAATTTTTCACCCATGGATTTTTTCATGGGCGGGCAAAGACTGTCTTCATGGACATGGATATGGATTTGAGATTGTTCAACCCAATCCAAACCCGACCCATTGCCATCCTTAGTAGAGGGATAGTTTCATGCAATATGATAAAAAACCCATCTTGTTATCCTCGATGGCAATGATACAATACGTGCCTTGCTGCCCCTTCTGTCACTGGGAAAGGACACCGCAAGATCGAACCCAAAGCTAAGCACTTCTCCCATGGCAAGAACAACCAATCTAGTAGGCCAAACCAAACTGATAATTCGAAGAGACTTGCAAAGATAACCAATCATACATAAAAGTATTCAGAGAAGATTCAAATATTATTCATAGATAGACTTGATCATAAACTCACAATTCATCGGTCTCAATAAACACACCGCAAAAATAAGATTACATCGAATAGATCTCCACGAGAGAGGGGGAGAACATTGTATTGAGATCCAAAAAGAGAGAAGAAGCCATCTAGCTACTAACTATGGACCCGTAGGTCTGAAGTAAACTACTCACACGTCATCGGAAGAGCTTGGATGATGATGTAGAAGCCCTTCGTGATCGATGCCCCCTCCGGCGGAGCTCCGGAATAGGCCCCAAGATGGGATCTCGTGGATACAGAAAGTTGCGGCGGTGGAATTAGGTTTTTGGCTCCGTATCTGATCGTTTGGGGGTACGTGGATATATATAGAGGAGGAAGAAGTACGTCGGTGGAGCTTCGAGGGGCCCACGAGGCAGGGGCGCGCCCTGGGGGGCGCCATCCACCCTCGTGACCACCTCATGGCTTTCTTGATGGAGGGTCCAAGTCTCCTGGTTCTTATCTGATGAGAAAATCATGTTTCCGAAGGTTTCATTCCGTTTGGACTCCGTTTGATATTCCTTTTCTTTGAAACCCTAAAACAGGCAAAAACAACAATTCTGGGCTGGGCCTCCGGTTAATAGGTTAGTCCCAAAAATAATATAAAAGTGGATAATAAAGCCCAATAATGTCCAAAACAGTAGATAATATAGCATGGAGCAATAAAAAATTATAGATATGTTGGAGACGTATCAAGCATCCCCAAGCTTAATTCCTGCTCGTCCTCGGGTAGGTAAATGATAAAAATAGAATTTTTGATGCGGAGTGCTACTTGGCATAATTTCAATGTAAATCTTCTTAATTGTGGTATGAATATTCAGATTCAAAAGATTCAAGACAAAAGTTCATGTTCACATAAAAATAATAATACTTCAAGCATACTAACAAAGCAATTATGTCTTCTCAAAATAACATGGCCAAAGAAAGCTATCCCTACAAAATCATATAGTCTGGCTATGCTCTATCTTCACCACACAAAGTATTTAAATCATGCACAACCCCGATGACAAGCCAAGCAATTGTTTCATACTTTTGACATTTTCAAAACTTTTTCGATCTTCACGCAATACATGAGCGTGAGCCATGGATATAGCACTATATGTGGAATAGAATGGTGGTTGTGGAGAAGACAAAAAGGGAGAAGATAGTCTCACATCAACTAGGTGTATCAATGGGCTATGGAGATGCCCATCAATAGATATCAATGTGAGTGAGTAGGGATTGCCATGCAACGGATGCACTAGAGCTATAAGTATATGAAAGCTCAACAAAAGAAACTAAGTGGGTGTGCATCCAACTCGTTTGCTCACGAAGACCTAGGGCATTTTAAGGAAGCCCATCATTGGAATATACAAGCCAAGTTCTATAATGAAAATTCCCACTAGTATATGAAAGTGACAGAATGAGAGACTCTCTATCATGAAGATCATGGTGCTACTTTGAAGCACAAGTGTGGTAAAAGGATAGTAATATTGTCCCTTCTCTCTTTTTCTCTCATTTTTTTGGGCCTTCTCTTTTTTTTGGCCTCCTTTTCTTTTTCTTTTTTCGTTCGGAGTCTCATCCCGACTTGTGGGGGAATCATAGTCTCCATCATCCTTTCCTCACTTGGGACAATGCTCTAAAAATGATGATCATCACATTTTTTATTTTTCTTACAACTCAACAATTACAACTCAATACTTAGAACAAAATATGACTCTATATGAATGCCTCCGGCGGTGTACTAGGATATGCAATGAATCAAGAGTGACATGTATGAAAGAATTATGAACGGTGGCTTTACCACAAATACGATGTCAACTACATGATCATGCTAGCAATATGACAATGATGGAGCGTGTCATAATGAACGGAATGGTGGAAAGTTGCATGGCAATATATCTCAGAGTGGCTATGGGAATGCCATGATAGGTAGGTATGGTGGCTGTTTTGAGGAAGGTATTTGGTGGGTGTATGATACCGACGAAAAGTGCGTGGTATTAGAGAGGCTAGCAATGGTGGAAGGAAGAAAAGTGCGTATAATCCATGGACTCGATATTAGTCATAAATAACTCATATACTTATTGCAAAAATCTAGAAGTTATCAAAGCAAAGTATTACGTGCATGCTCCTAGGGGGGATAGATTGGTAGGAAAAGACCATCGCTCGTCCCCGACCGCCACTCATAAGGAAGACAATCAATAAATAAACCATGCTCCGACTTCATCACATAACGGTTCACCATACGTGCATGCTACGGGAATCACAAACTTTAACACAAGCATTTCTCAAATTCACAACTACTCAACTAGCATGACTCTAGTATCACCATCCTCATATCTCAAAACAATTATCAAGCATCAATTTTTTTTCTTAGTATTCAACGCACTCAAAAGAAAGTTTTACAAATCTTGAATACCAAGCATATTATTATTAAGCAAACTACCATGCTATTAAGACTCTCAGAATAATCTAAGTGAAGCATGAGAGATCAATAGTTTCTATAAAACAAATCCACCACCGTGCTCTAAAAGATATAAGTGAAGCACTAGAGCAAAATTACATAACTCAAAAGATATAAGTGAAGCACATAGAGTATTCTATCAAATTCCAAATTATGTATGGCTCTCTCAAAACGTGTGTACAGCAAGTATGATTGTGGTAAACTAATAATCAAAGACTCAAATCATAAAAGACGCTCCAAGCAAAACACATATCATGTGGTGAATAAAAATATAGCTCCAAGTAAAGTTACCGATAGAAGTAGACGAAAGAGGGGATGCCTTCCGGGGCATCCCCAAGCTTTGGCTTTTAGGTGCCCTTAGATTATCTTGGGGGTGCCATGGGCATCCCCAAGCTCAGGCTCTTGCCACTCCTTGTTCCATAGTCCATCAAAACTTTACCCAAAACTTGAAAACTTCACAACACAAAACTTAAAGTAGAAAAATCTCGTGAGCTCCGTTAGCGAAAGAAAACAAAAGACCACTTCAAGGTACTGTAATGAACTCATTCTTTATTTTATATGGGTGTTATACCTACTGTATTCCAACTTCTCTATGGTTCATAAACTATTTTACTAGCCATAGATTCATCAAAATAAGCAAACAACACACGAAAAACAGAATCTGTCAAAAACAGAACAGTCTGTAGTAATCTGTAGCTAGCGCAAGATCTGGAACCCCAAAAATTCTAAAATAAATTTCTGGACGTGAGGAATTTATCTATTAATCATCTTCAAAAAGAATTAACTAAATAGCACTCTCCAAATAAAAATGACAGCAGTTCTCGTGAGCGCTAAAGTTTCTGTTTTTTACAGCAAGTTCAACAAGACTTTCCCCAAGTCTTCCCAACGGTTCTACTTGGCACAAACACTAATTAAACACAAAAAACACAACCAAAACAGAGGCTAAATAATTTATTTATTACTAAACAGGAGCAAAAAGCAAGGAATAAAAATAAAATTGGGTTGCCTCCCAACAAGCGCTACCGTTTAACGCCCCTAGCTAGGCATAACAAGCAAGAATAGATCTAGATATTGCCATCTTTGGTAGGCAATTCTTCAATGAGGCATCTATATCCCTTAGGAATTTCTTTCTTTCTAGTGATTATTAAAATCTTAGGCACAAGATCAAAAAATTCATTTGTAGCAATTGGTTCCTTAATGATAGCAAAAAGATTGGGATGAATACTTATAGATTTAAGATCCGCAGTTTCCTTACTAGATGATTCACCCTTATTTTTAGGAACATACATAAGCTTGGCAATTTTAGCAGGAGGACTTGGAGTATTCTTTATGGAAGAAAAAGCGGTTCCCAAATTTGTAATGATACCCTCAAGTTTATCGATTCTAGTAGAATCTAAGTTTATTTTCTCATTAACTATGGGTTACTTTTCCTTATTATTTTTCAAATTCATTCCTACCTTAGATCCATATTGGGTAATTTGATTGTGGATCTTTTTATCTAGATTTTCAATTAATTCAATAGTAGCAACTTTATTTTCAATAATTTCAAGTCTTTGCATAACATGCTCCAAAGTTAACATAGTTCCATTAACCAAAAGAGGTGGTGAGCCAAATAAATCTAACATAGCATTATAAGAATCAAAAGTATGGCTACCCAAGAAATTCCCTCCAGTAATGGTATCAAGGATATATCTATACCAAGGACTATACCTACATAAAAATTGCAGAGAAGAACTGAAGTAGATTGCTTCCTGGTAGATTTATTTTGAGCATTGCAAATTCTATACCAAGCATATTTTAGATTTTCTCCCTCCCTTTGTTTAAAATTTAGAACTTCATTCTCGGGAGACAACGGAGAAGATATGAGACTAGCCATGACGACAAGCGAGCAAACTAACACACAAGCAAACAAAAAGGCAAACAGGCAAAAAGAGGCAAATAGAGAAAGAGAGGGAGGATAGAGAGAGAGGGCGAATAAAACGGCAAGGGTGAATTGGGGGGAGAGGAAAATGAGAGGCAAATGGCAAATAATGTAATGCGGGAGATAGGGATTATGATGGGTACTTGGTATGTTGACTTTTGCGCAGACTCCCCGGCAATGGCACCAGGAATTCTTCTTGCTACCTCTTGAGCACTGCGTTGGATTTCCCGAAAGAGGAGAGGATGATGCAGCAAAGTAGCGTAAGTATTTCCCTCAGTTTTTGAGAACCAAGGTATCAATCTAGTAGGAGGCTACGCGCGAGTCCCTTGTACCTACATAAAAACAATAGCTCAACGCAACCAACGCACTTAGGGGTTGTCAATCCCTTCCCGGTCACTTACGAAAGTGAGATCTGATAGAGATAATAAATAATATTTTTGGTATTTTTGGCATAGAGATGCAAAGTAAAAAGTAAAAGCAAAGTAAAAGCAAAGCAATAATAAAGTGATGGAGATTGATATGATAAGAAAGAGACCCGGGGGCCATAGGTTTCACTAGTAGCTTCCCTCAAGAGCATAAGTATTCTACGGTGGGTGAACAAATTACGGTTGAGCAATTGACAGAATTGAGCATAGTTATGAGAATATCTAGGTATGATCATGTATATAGGCATCACGTCCGAGAAAAGTAGAGCAACTCCTGCCTGCATCTACTACTATTACTCCACTCATCGACCGCTATCCAGCATGCATCTAGAGTATTAAGTTAAAAACATAGTAACGCCTTAAGCAAGATGACATGATGTAGAGGGATAGTTTCATGCAATATGATAAAAACCCCATCTTGTTATCCTCGATGGCAACGATAGAATATGTGCCTTGCTGCCCCTTCTGTCACTGGGAAAGGACACCGCAAGATCGAACCCAAAGCTAAGCACTTCTCCCATGGCAAGAACAACCAATCTAGTAGGCCAAACCAAACTGATAATTCGAAGAGACTTGCAAAGATAACCAATCATACATAAAAGAATTCAGAGAAGATTCAAATATTATTCATAGATAGACTTGATCATAAACCCACAATTCATCGATCTCAACAAACACACCACAAAAAGAAGATTACATCGAATAGATCTCCACGAGAGAGGGGGAGAACATTGTATTGAGATCCGAAAAGAGAGAAGAAGCCATCTAGCTACTAACGATGGACCCGTAGGTCTGAAGTAAACTACTCACACTTCATCGGAAGGGCTTGGATGATGATGTAGAAGCCCTCCGTGATCGATGCCCCCTCCGGCGGAGCTCTGGAATAGGCCCCAAGATGGGATCTCGTGGATACAGAAAGTTGCGGCGGTGGAATTAGGTTTTTGGCTCCGTATTTGATCGTTTGGGGGTACGTGGATATATATAGGAGGAAGAAGTACGTCGGTGGAGCTTCGAGGGGCCCACAAGGCAGTGGCGCGCCCTAGGGGGGCGCCCTCCACCCTCGTGACCGCCTCGTGGCTTTCTTGACGGAGGGTCCAAGTCTCCTGGATCTTATCCGATGAGAAAATCACGTTTCCGAATGTTTCATTCCGTTTGGACTCCGTTTGATAGTCCTTTTCTTCGAAACCCTAAAACAGGCAAAAACAACAATTCTGGGCTGGGCCTCCGGGTAATAGGTTAGTCCCAAAAATAATATAAAAGTGGATAATAAAGCCCAATAATGTCCAAAACAGTAGATAATATAGAATGGAGCAATCAAAATTTATAGATACGTTGGAGACGTATCAGAGTTCACCAACAAACACAAGCTGCATGCCGACAATATCGGGGAGACCATCTTCAAGCTTCACGAGAAAACCGAGCAACTTCAAGCTCAAATCTATGACCTACAAAACCAAAACTATGAGTATGAATATAGATTCAAAAGGATGAGTTTGGCTGCAGATTTGAGGATCTCGGAGACTCGATCATCCTTCTATGATGGTGAGCCTATGCCTTGGAAGAAGGACGACAAGCCTACGCCATCAATAAAATCACCACCGTCTCCACCAACAAAGAAGAATTGAGTATCTGGTATGGGCACTCCACTTGGCAACTGCCAAGCTTGGGGGAGTGCCCCGGTATCGTACCACCATCACTTTTATCTTTACCATTTTTCTTAGTTCGATCCTTTTGGTAATATCTTGATCTAGTAGAATAAAAGTTCTTAGTATGATCTAGTTGTGAGTTTTGCTTTATAATCCTTCTATGTAATCGAGTCCGTGAGCTATATAATAAAGATTAGTGTTGAGTCAAGGGCTTGATTATTTTGCCATGATCCTAAAGAAATAAAAGAAAAGAGAAAGAATAAAAAGAAACAAAGAGATCATGTGAGTCTTATGGACAGTAATGAGCTCACATAGAAAAAGTATGATGAATAAAAGTTGTTGAGAGTTGACAAACATAGTTTTGGTCATCGTTGCAATTAATAGGAAGTAATAAAGAAAGAGATGTCTTCACATATAGATATACTATTTTGGACATCTTTTATGATTGTGAGCACTCATTAAAATATGACATGCGAAAGAGTTGACATTGGACAAGGAAGACAACGTAATGGGTTATGTTTTCTTACATCTGAGATAAATTATATTGTCATGGATCATCCAACATGGTTGAGCTTGCCTTTCCCCCTCATTCTAGCCAAATTCATCGCACTAAGTAGAGATACTACTTGTGCTTCCAAATACCCTTAAACCGGTTTTGCCATGAGAGTCCACCATACCTACCTATGGATTGAGTAAGATCCTCCAAGTAAGTTGTCATCGGTGCAAGCAATAAAAATTGCTCTCTAAATATGTATGACTTATTAGTGTGGGAGAAAATAAGCTTTATACGATTGTGTGATATGGAAGAAATAAAGGCGACATACTGCATAATAAAGGTCCATATCACAAGTGGCAATATAAAGTGACGTTCTTTCGCATTAAGATTTTGTGCATCCAACCATAAAAGCGCATGACAACCTCTGCTTCCCTCTGCGAAGGGCCTATCTATTACTTTTATCTCCTACCTGCATAAGAGTCATGTTGATCTTCACCCTTCCTTTTTACATTTTATACTTTGGCAAGCACAGTATGTTGGAAAGATCCTGGTATATATGGCTAATTGGATGTGAGTTTTCATGAACTATTATTGCTGACATTACCCTTGAGGTAAAACGTTGGGAGGCAAAACTATAAGCCCCTATGTTTCTCTGTGTCCGATTAAAACTCCATACCCATAAGTATTGCATGAATGTCAGCAATTGTGAAATACTATATGATATTTGAGTATGTGTACTTGCTGAAAAGCTCTTATATATTGACTCTTTCCTATGTTATGATAAATTGCAATTGCTCCAATGACTGAGATTATAGTTTGTTAGTTTTCAATGAAGTCTATGATTCATACTTGAAATTGTGATTGAATTATTACTCTAGCATAAGAAATCATATGTCAAGAATTATATAAGTTGCTGTTCTAAGAATGATCATGATGCCCTCATGTCCGTATTTTATTTTTATCGACACCTCTATCTCTAAACATGTGGACATATTTTTCGATTTCGGCTTTTCGCTTGAGGACAAGCGAGTTCTAAGCTTGGGGGAGTTGATACGTCCATTTTGCATCATGCTTTTATATCGATATTTATTGCATTATGGGCTGTTATTACACATTATGTCACAATACTTATGCCTATGCTCTCTTATTTTACAAGGTTTACATAAAGAGGGAGAATGCCGGCAGCTGCGATTCTGGGCTGGAAAAGGAGCAAATATTAGAGACCTATTCTGCACAGCTCCAAAAGTCCTGAAACTTCACGAAAGACGTTTCCCAAATATATAAAAAATACTAAGAGCAAGAACTTCACCAGGGGGGCCACACCCTGTCCACGAGGGTGGGGGGTGCGCCCCCTACCTCGTGGGCCCCCTGGTGGCCCTCCGGTGACCATCTTCTGCTATATGAAGTCTTTCGATAGGAAAAAAATAGCAAGCCATCTTCTCGGATGAAACTCCGCCGCCACGAGGCGGAACCTTGGCGGAACCAATCTAGGGCTCTTGTGGAGCTGTTCTGCCGGGGAAACTTCCCTCCCGGAGGGGGAAATCATCGCCATCGTCATCACCAATGCTCCTCTCATCGGGAGAGGGCAATCTCCATTAACATCTTCATCAGCACCATCTCCTCTCAAAACCCTAGTTCATCTCTTGTATCCGATTCTTGTCTCCAAGCCCGGGATTGGTGCTAGTAGGTTGCTAGTAGTGTTAATTACTCCTTGTAGTTGATGCTAGTTGGTTTAATTGGTGGAAGATCATATGTTCAGATCCTATATGCACATTAATACCCCTCTGATTATGAACATGTTTATGCTTTGCGAGTAGTTACTTTTGTTCCTGAGGACATGGGAGAAGTCTTGCTATTAGTAGTCATGTGAATTTGGTATTCGTTTGATATTTTGATGAGATGTATGTTGTCTCTCCTCTAGTGGTGTTATGTGAACGTCGACTACATGACACTTCACCATTATTTGGGCCTAGAGGAAGGCATTGGGAAGTAATAAGTAGATGATGGGTTGCTAGAGTGACAGATGCTTAAACCCTAGTTTATGTGTTGCTTCGTAAGGGGCTGATTTGGATCCATATGTTTCATGCTATGGTTAGGTTTACCTTAATACTTTTGTTGTAGTTGCGGATGCTTGCAATATAGGTTAATCATAAGTGGGATGCTTGTCTAAGTAAGGGCAGTACCCAAGCACCGGTCCACCCACATACCAAATTATCAAAGTACCGAACGCGAATCATATGAACGTGATGAAAACTAGCTTGACGATATTCCCATGTGTCATCGGGAGCGCTTTTCTCTATATAAGAGTTTGTCCAGGCTTGTCCTTTGCTACAAAAAGGATTGGTCCACCTTGCTACACTTTATTTACTTTTGTCACTTGTTGCTCGTTACAAATTATCCTATCACAAAACTATCTGTTACCACTTATTTCAGTACTTGCAGAGAATACCTTGCTGGAAACCGCTTATCATTTCCTTCTCCTCCTTGTTGGGTTCGACACTCTTACTTATCGAAAGGACTACAATAGAGCCCCTATACTTGTGGGTCATCAGGCAATGAGATATCGATGAACCAGCATCAAGTGAGGAAGCTGATAAAGATTGTTAGTAAAATGGGTCCAAAGATGGCAATTAAACTATTTGTTTACACTTTATCCAAGACAACAACGAACTACAGGATGGTAAGTAAGAACTCTGCAGCCTTCTTTTTATTGCCCATAATGAGTTGTGTTAGGTGACAATGTCTGAATCTTTTTCCTTTGCAGTGGTTGCCAAAGCAGTTTACTCAAGATTACCTCTCAAACTACATGATTGGTGGGCATGCAAAGGTTAAAGTATTTCTACCAGAACACGATGATTATCTAGATGTTTTCATGAAGACCGTGAAGGATGGGCGGTCGGCCATCACAAGGGGTTGGACTAGAATCGTGTGTGCCTTCTGAATGGAGGAGGGCACAATATGGGCATTCTGCTTCACCTTGTTCAGCAACCAGAATATATTTCGCCTCTTTCTTTACCGTCTTTAATAGTACAAGTATACAATTGTGGTTCATCATTCTTTATTTGGTTCTTATGTAATTCTTGAACCTATGTACATATGAATCGAATAATGCTTTGTTTGTTTGAACCTGATGGATATGAATAAAGATGTAGCATACATTCAAATTCAAATTCAAATTCAAATCCGGTACAATTTGAAAAGGCAGCAATTAAATTACGGTGAAATTATGCTCTCCAGGTTGTTACGGCACACACGGATGGTAAAACACAAACGTTTGTGATATGCACTATAATCCAAGACGGTTCACAGAAAGGAAACGTGTGCAAGCATGCACACAGTTGCCGTTTGCAAAGCATGTGCGATGTCAGACAATATCACAAATGGTGCGGGCAAACTAAGCGTTTGTGTTAGTTGCCTTATCGTACACGATTCGCAACCATGAACTGTTTCTGATGAAGTATGCATCATAAATGTTGCACCACAGAATAGCGTGTGGAATAGTTGTCGTGTACGACGATGTTACAATGGTCCGACGTTTCGTAATCCTGTCCGACACTCGTATGACGATTAGCTAATCTTCTTAACAGTGAACCGTTTGTGATGGGCCGTGCATCATACACATTCTATAACAGCGAACCATTTGTGATGGGCCGCGCATCGTAAACGTAGCACCATAGAATACCGACTGTGATGGCAATGCGAGCAGAAATGAGTAGGAGTACTGTAGGGTCCCTATCCTCGACGGTTTCTGGGTCGTGTGGGAAGAACCCCCCTATCGCCCACACTCACTTGGTGACGGTTCCAAATGCCATCGCAGAAAGGGGTTAAAAACCGTTTGTATAGCACCGACGCGCACCAATGAGAATATTGTATTGAAGATCAAAGAGAGAGAAGGAGCAATATAACTACTAACTATGGACCCGTAGGTCTATGGTAAACTACTCACTCATCATCGAAAGGGCAGCAAGATTGATGTAGAGGCCCTCCGTGATCGATTCCCCTCCGGCAGAGTATATAGCTGGCCAAACGGGTCGTGCTAACTGGGCCGGCCCGGTAGCACGCAGGAACGGCACAGCCCAGGCACGACACGGCCCGAGCTAAACGGGCTAGGACCGGCACGCGGCACGCCATGGGCCATGCCTGGGCCTGGAGGCTGGGCACGCGGGCCGGCACGACACGACCCATTTATTTTTTCCAGATTTGTTTATATATATGACCTAAATTATAGCCCAATAGGCATAAAATACAGCTCAACAGGCTAAAAATCAGATGGGCTAGCATGCTAAACGTGCCATGGGTCGGCCCGTTTAATAATCAGGCTGTGCCTGGGCCAGAGAGCCACGCCCGTGGGCTGGCCCGGCTATTAAACGTGCCACGGCGGGCCATGTCGGTTTAGGCACGATTAGCACGTGCTGGACCGTACCGTGCCGGGTCGGCCCGTTTGGCCAGGTCTGGTAGAGTACGGGGTAAGGCCTCCAGATGGGATCGCGAAATAATAGAGACTTGCGGTGGCGGAAAAAGTGTTTCGGGTGGCTCTCTGATGTATGGGAATATTTGAGAATTTATAGAGGCAGAATTAGGTCAAGATGTGCCACAAGGGGCCCACAAGCCTGGGAGGTGTGCCTCCCGATCTTGTCGCTCCCTCGTGACTCCTCTTGTCTTCTCCCGAAACGTCTAGGGTCTCTTTGGGTCCAGAAAAATTCTTCAAAAAATTCGTAGTGTTTGGACTCTGTTTGGTACTAATTTCTTGAAAAGCCAAAAACAAGCAAAAAAAATAGCAACTGACACTGGCACTAGGTTAATAGGTTAGTCCCAAAAAAAGATATATAATTGCATATAAAACATCCAAGATTGATACTATAATAGCATGAAACATTCAAAAAATTATATATATGTTGGAGACGTATGATACGTCTCCAACGTATCTATAATTTTTGATTGCTCCATGCTATATTATCTACTGTTTTAGACATTATTGGGCTTTATTATCCACTTTTATATTATTTTTGGGACTAACCTATTAACCGGAGGCCTAGCCCAGATTTTTTTGCCTATTTTAGGGTTTCGAAGAAAAGGAATATCAAACGGAGTCCAAACGGAATGAAACCTTCGGGAACGTGATATTCTCACCGAACATGATCCAAGAGACTTGGACCCTACGTAAAGAAACAAGGAGGATGCCACGAGGTAGGGGCGCGCCCTCCACCCTCGTGGGCCCCCTGTTGCTCCACCGACGTACTCCTTCCTCCTATATGTACCTACGTACCCCCAAACGATTAGATTTAGAGCCAAAACCCTAACTTCACCGCCGCACCTTTCTGTATCCACGAGATCCCATCTTGGGGCCTATTCCAGAGCTCTGCCGGAAGGGGTATCCATCACAGAGGGCTTCTACATCAACACCATAGCCCCTCCGATGAAGTGTGAGTAGTTCACCTCAAACCTACGGGTCCATAGTTATTAGCTAGATGGCTTCTTCTCTCTTTTTGGATCTCAATACAGTGTTCTCCCCCTCTCTTGTGGAGATATATTCGATGTAATCTTCTTTTTGTGGTGTGTTTGTTGAGACTGATGAACTGTGGGTTTATGATCAAGTCTATCTATGAACAATATTTGAATCTTCTCTGAATTCTTTTATGTATGATTGGTCATCTTTGCAAGTCTCTTCGAATTATCAGTTTGGTTTGGCCTACTAGATTGATCTTTCTTGCAATGGGAGAAGTGCTTAGCTTTGGGTTCAATGTTGCGGTGTCCTTTCCCAGTGACAGTAGGGGCAGCAAGGCACATATTGTATTGTTTCCATCGAGGATAACAAGATGGGGTTTTCATCATATTGCATGAGTTTATCCCTCTACATCATGTCATCTTGCTTAAGGCGTTACTCTGTTTCCATGAACTTAATACTCTAGATGCATGCTGGATAGCGGTCGATGAGTGGAGTAATAGTAGTAGATGCAGGCAGGAGTCGGTCTACTTGTCTCAGACATGATGCCTATATACATGATCATACCTAGATATTCTCATAACTATGCTCAATTCTGTCAATTGCTCAACGGTAATTCGTTCACCCACCGTAGAATAACTATGCTCTTGAGAGAAGCCACTAGTGAAACATATGGCCCCTGGGTCTATCTTCATCATATTAATCTTCCACTACATAGTTATTTCCTTTGCTTTTTTACTTTGCTTTTATTTTACTTTGCATCTCTATCATAAAAATACCAAAAAATTATCTTATCATATCTATCAGATCTCACTCTCGTAAGTGACCGTGAAGGGATTGACAACCCCTTATCACGTTGGTTGCGAGGAGCTATTTGCTTTGTGCAGGTACGAGGGACTCGCGCGTAGCCTCCTACTGGATTGACACCTTGGTTCTCAAAAACTGAGGGAAATACTTATGCTACTTTGCTGCATCATCCCTTCCTCTTCGGGGAAAACCAACGCAGTGCTCAAGAGGTAGCAAGAAGGATTTCTGGCACCGTTGCCGGGGAGTCTATGAAAAAGTCAACATACGAAGTACGCATCACAATCCTTATATCCCGCATTACATTATTTGCCATTTGCCTATCGTTTTCCTCTCCCCCACTTCACCCTTGCCATTTTATTCACCCTCTCTCTCTCTCTCTATCCCCCCTCTCTTTCTCTATTTGCCTCTTTTTGCCCGCTTGCTTTTTGTTTGCTTGTGTGTTAGATTGCTTGCTTGTCAAGATGGCTCAAGATAACACTAAATTGTGTGACTTTACCAATACCAACAATGATTTTATTAGCACTCCGATTGCTCCTCTTACCGATGCCGAATCTTGTTATGAAAGATTCGTTTTCCGGCCTTCCTAGTGAAGATGCCGCTACCCATCTAAATAGCTTCGTTGATTTGTGTGATATGCAAAAGAAGAAAGATGTGGATAATGATATTGTTAAATTGAAGCTATTCCCTTTTTCACTTAGAGATTGTGCTAAAGCTTGGTTTCGTCTTTGCCTAAAAATAGTATTGATTCTTGGAATAAGTGCAAAGATGCTTTTATCTCTAAGTATTTTCCTCCCGCTAAGATTATCTCCCTTAGAAATGATATTATGAATTTTAAGCAACTTGATCATGAACATGTTGCACAAGCTTGGGAAAGGATGAAATTAATGATATGTAATTGCCCTACTCATGGTTTGAATTTGTGGATGATTATACAAAATTTTTATGCCGGATTGAATTTTGCTTCTAGAAATCTTTTAGATTCGGCCGCGGGAGGCACTTTTATGGAAATCCTTTAGGAGAAGCCACTAAACTCCTAGATAATATTATGGTTAATTATTCTCAATGGCATACTGAAAGATCTACTAATAAAAAGGTGCATGCGATAGAAGAAATTAATGTTTTGAGTGGAAAGATGGATGGACTTATGAAATTATTTGCTAGTAAAAGTGTTTCTTCTGATCCTAATGATATGCCGTTGTCTACTTTGATTGAGAATAATAATGAATCTATGGATGTGAATTTTGTTGGTAGGAACAATTTTGGTAACAGCGCGTATAGAGGAAATTTCAATCCTAGGCCTTATCCTAGTAATCCCTCTAATAATTATGGTAATTCTTACAACAATTCTTACAGAAATTATAATAAGATGCCCTCTGATTTTGAATCTAATATTAAAGAATTTATTACTTCGCAAAATAATTTCAATGCTTTGATTGAAGAAAAATTGCTTAAGATTGATGAGTTGGCTAGGAACGTTGATAGAATTTCTCTTGATGTTGATTATTTGAAACTTAGATCTATTCCTCCTAAGCATGATATCAATGAGTCTCTCAAAGCCATGATAATTTCCATTGATGAGTGCAAAGAAAGAACCGCTAGGATGCGTGCTAAGAAAGATGCCTTTATAAGAGCGTGTTCTTCTAGTTCCTATGAAAATTAAGATGAAGATCTAAAAGTTATTGATGTGTCCCCTATTAAATCTTTGGTTTGCAATATGAATCTTGATAATGATGGGACTGATTATGATCCACCTTTACCTAGAAGGCGTTCCAAGAATTCAGAGTTTTTAGATCTTGATGCTAAAATTGATAAAAGTGGGATCGAAGAAATTAAAACCCTAGATGTTGCTAAACCCACTATCTTGGATTTCAAGGAATTTAATTATGAGAATTGCTCTTTGATTGATTGTATTTCCTTGTTGCAATCCGCGCTAAATTCTCCTCACGCTTATAGTCAAAATAAAGCGTTTACTAAACATATCGTTGATGCCTTGATGCAATCTTATGAAGAAAAACTTGAGTTAGAAGTTTCTATCCCTGAAAAACTTTATGATGAGTGGGAACCAACTATTAAAATTAATATTAAATATCATGAGTTCTATGCTTTATGTGATTTGGGTGCTAGTGTTTCCACGACTCCAAAGACTTTGTGTGATTTGTTAGGTTTCCGTGATTTTGATGATTGCTCTCTAAACTTGCACCTTGCGGATTCCACTATTAAGAAACCTATGGGAAGAATTAATGATGTTCTTATTGTTGCAAATAGGAATTATGTGCCCGTAGATTTTATCATTCTTGACATAGATTGCAATCCTTCATGTCCTATTATTATTGGTAGACCTTTCCTTAGAACGATTGGTGCAATTATTGATATGAAGGAAGGAAATATTAGATTCCAATTTCCATGAAGGAAAGGCATGGAACACTTTCCTAGAAAGAAAATTGAATTACCTTATGAATCTGTTATGAGAGCCACTTATGGATTGCCTACCAAAGATGGCAATACCTAGATCTATCCTTGCTTGTTATGCCTAGCTAGGGGCGTTAAACGATAGCGCTTGTTGGGAGGCAACCCAATTTTATTTTTATTCCTTACTTTTTGCTCCTGTTTAGTAATAAATAATTTATCTAGCCTCTATTTTGGTTGTGTATTTTTGTTTTTAATTAGTGTTTGTGCCAAGTAGAACCGTTGGGAAGACTTGGGGTGTTATTTGATTGCCCTCCTTATGAGTGGCAGTCGGGGATGAGCGATGGTCTTTTCCTACCAATCTATCCCCCTAGGAGCATGCGCGTAGTGCTTTGTTTTTGATGACTTGTAGATTTTTGCAATAAGTATGTGAGTTCTTTATGACTAATGTTGAGTCCATGGATTATACGCACTCTCACCCTTCCATCATTGCTAGCCTCTTCGGTACCGTGCATTGCCCTTTCTCACATTGAGAGTTGGTGCAAACTTCGCCGGTGCATCCAAACCCCGTGATGTGATACGCTCTTTCACACATAAACCTCCTTATATCTTCCTCAAAACAGCCACCATACCTACCTATTATGGCATTTCCGTAGCCATTCCAAGATATATTTCCATGCAACTTTCCACCATTCCGTTTATCATGACACATTCATCATTGTCATATTGCTTAACTTGATCATGTAGTTGACACAGTATTCGTGGCAAAGCCACCATTCTGTAGCGACCAGACCTCAACCAGTCTGATCTCTGTGCATCAGTGTCATCCCTGGATCAATAATGCTGACACGCACAGTACTTGAAGGATTTGTAACAGAGTAGCAATCACACACTTATTACATCGAGTATCTCAAAAGAGAACTTATTACAATAAATATGGCTTAAGGCCATCTAATAATGATAACAGTGGAATGCTTGGAAGATAAGTGAGTCCATCAACTCCAATGTTGTCACTGAGTATAGAACCATGACCTAAAGGCACCTT
Source organism: Triticum dicoccoides (assembly GCF_002162155.2). Classification (NCBI taxonomy): domain Eukaryota; kingdom Viridiplantae; phylum Streptophyta; class Magnoliopsida; order Poales; family Poaceae; genus Triticum; species Triticum dicoccoides. Next base: position 532,580,704 of record NC_041380.1, on the reverse strand, counting down.
ACTTGTCGTCTGAAAAGTCTGCAACATGAACGTTGCAGCCCGAAAATGGGTCAGCACATGGAATATGCTGGCAATGTAACACATAGAGGGTAATGAAAGAATAAAGCTATACTACATGCATATATGGCTGGTGGAAAGCTCTAGGATTACAGTTTTGCGTAAAGCCAATTTTTCCCTACTGCAAAGGAATAAATTTTATTTAACTATCATGGTAGTTGTTAAACATTGAGAAGATAGACATCCTCTCAATCCCAATTAAGCATCATCTTTAAAACCCAACAATACTAATTAGAGTAACATGATGAGATTCACATGATAATCCAAATACTAGATACTCAAGACGTCCATAACCGGGGACACGGCTAACCATGATTAGTTTATACACTCTACAGAGGTTTGCGCACTTTTCCCCACAAGACTCGATCTCCTCCGTTGGGATTCTCGCACTACATGATGTTTGAGAAACGGATGACCGAGACATAGTCTTTCAGAAGCGCTTGCACCTTACGATCGGGTAGACAGTACCAACCTACATCCCCTACATCTGCTAGTCTACCACTGTAAGAGTTCGCACGACTTAGTCAACTATGCTAGAGCCCATGGTAGCTTGTGGCTGCACACGGAAGATTCTAGTATGAATAATCTCATGATCCCTTTGAGCCTGGGTGGCGGTCCATAAAGAAAACAGGCAATCGCTGGAATACCCAGGTGCCTCAATCCACCCAGACGTGTGTTTAAGTTGCCACCTTAAATAAACCATTAATTTACAATCTCACATCTGTCATGGATTCACTCACCCAATCCACGTCTACTAGCGTAGCATGGCAATAAGCAAACGTAGAAGCAACTCCCAAAGGTTTGATAATAAAACAGGAAATAGGTACTACCTCATCTACTTCCCAAAACCCACAATTTAATTAGATCCTAATCATACAATGTTTGAGGATTGATCTAATGCAATAAAACTGGGTAGTAAAGAGGTATGATCAAAGTGTTACTTGCCTTGCTGATGATCCACGAAACCTAGAGATTCGAAATAGCAAGCAGCGCACTCCGGGTACTCTATCGCAAACAAACAAGCATTCAATAAGTACTCATCTAGTGCACAGGTAAAACTCAAATAAGAGATCTAACCAGAAAGTTCAACTTAAGAACTCTGGTTTGCAAAAAAAATCAAATCGAACGAAGCAACGAAAGTCAAACGGCGAAAGAAACAAACTTCATTTACTAATCTGGATGTAGGTCAAATTTCATAGAAGCAAAAACTTGTTTGAGTTGGTTAAACAGAAAGAGGGTTTCAAGATGAAACTCCAGGCGCTTGAATCGCCTGATTTCGATAAACGAGCGAAAAGTTATACTATAACGAAAATCGGATCAGAAATCGTGATCAGAAATAATCGCGGAAAATCCGAGAAAAAGAAAAACGACGAACAGATTAACGGACGAACGTTCGTTATCTGGAACTAAATGTTGAAGGCGTTCGTTAAAATGAACGAACGAGCGAACGCTCGCTAAATAAACTGAACCGAAAATAAACCGATCTAAAAAAACGGATAAAAAAACCAAACAGAAAATCGGGCGGTTTTCTCGAGGAAACCGGCGGCGGCGGCGGTGGTCAACCTCGGCGGAGGCGGGACGACTACGGGGCGGCGGCAGGGCGGCTCCGAGCG
>NC_041380.1:532554679-532578742 GCF_002162155.2 Triticum dicoccoides | reverse complement strand
GGTGCGGCGGTGCGAGGCGAGGCGGCGTCGGCGGCGGCGGTGTCAGGGGTGTTAGGGTTTGGGGCGGCTCGGGCTGGGCTCCCCGGCTTATAAAGGCCGGCCGTACGGAGTCCTGCCCGAACACGGCCCAAGGTCGGTTTTGCGGTTTTTTTAATAATTACGCGCATAAAAACAAATAAAAGAAATACTAAACAGACTCCAAAAATCCCGCAATAAATTTTCCCTGACTTCTCAAATCAAGCCGGTCTAGATGAACATTTATTTGGGGCCTATTTGCAATTTTGAAAAACGAGCATTTTTCCTAAATTTAAATAAAATAGCAATAACTCCAAAATAAAATCTTATTTGATTTTATTATTAAATCCTCAATATTTCTTTATTTTGGGAAAGTCATTTTATTCCCTCTCTCATATTTTTATAATAGAAATAATTGAAGATAAAATAAATAAAATCAAATGATCCTATTTTTCAAAATTTGAGAAAACTCAAATATGAAAATAACGAAATCCGAAACTCTCTCCAAGGGTCCTTGAGTTGCGTAGAATTTCTAGGATCAAACCAAAAGCAAAAAAATATGATATGCAGTGATGATCTAATGTATAACATTCCAAATTGAAAATTTGGGATGTTACACGTTCATAATTCTTTCATACATGTCACTCTTGGTTCATTGCATATCCCGGTACAGTGTCGGAGGCATTCATATAGAGTCATCTTTTGTTCTAGCATCGAGTTGTAATCACTAAGTTGTAAATAAATAGAAGTGTGATGATCATCATTTTCTAGAGCATTGTCCCAAGTGAGGAATTATAAAAAAAGAGAGAAAGGCCATAAAAAAGAGAAAGGCCCAAAAAAATGAGAGAAAAAGAGAGAAGGGACAATGTTACTATCCTTTGCCACACTTGTGCTTCAAAGTAGCACCATAATCTTCATGATAGAGAGTCTCTTGTTTTGTCACTTTCATATACTAGTGGGAATTTTTCATTATAGAACTTGGCTTGTATATTCCAACAATGGGCCTCCTCAAGTGTCCTAGGTCTTCATGAGCAAGCAAGTTGGATGCACACCCACTTAGTTTCTTTTGTTGAGCTTTAATACATTTATAGCTCTAGTGCATCCGTTGCATGGCAATCCCTACTCCTTGAATTAACATCAATCAGTGGGCATCTCCATAGCCCATTGATTAGCCTCGTTGATGTGAGACTTTCTCCTTTTTTGTCTTCTCCACATAACCCCCTCATTATATTCTATTCCGCCCATAGTGCTATATCCATGGCTCATGCTCATGTATTGCGTGAAAGTTTATAGGTTCGAGATTACTAAAGTATGAAACAATTGCTTGGCTTGTCATCGGGGTTGTGCATGATGAGAGCATTCTTGTGTGACGAAAATGGAGCATGACTAAACTATATGATTTTGTAGGGACGAACATTCTTTGGCCATGTTATTTTGAGAAGACATAATTGCTTAGTTAATATGCTTGAAGTATTATTATTTTTATGTCAATATGAACTTTTGTCTTGAATTTTTCGGGTCTGAATATTCATACCACAATTAAGAAGAATTACATTAAGATTGTGCCAAGTAGCACTCCGCATCAAAAATTTTGTTTTTATCATTTAACTACTCGAGGACGAGCAGGAATTAAGCTTGGGGATGCTTGATACGTCTCCAACGTATCTATAATTTTTGATTGCTCCATGCTATATTATCTACTGTTTTGGACATTATTGGGCTTTATTATCCACTTTTATATGATTTTTAGGAATAACCTATTAACCGGAGGCCCAGCCCAGAATTGCTGTTTTTTTGCCTATTTTAGGGTTTCGAAGAAAAGGAATATCAAACGCAGTCCAAACGGAATGAAACCTTTGGGAACGTGATTTTCTCACCGAACATGATCCAAGAGACTTGGACCCTACGTCAAGAAACAAAGGAGGAGGCCACGAGGTAGGGGGGCGCGCCCTCCACCCTCATGGGCCCCCTGTTGCTCCATCGACGTACTCCTTCCTCCTATATATACCTACGTACCCCCCAAACGATCAGATACGGAGCCAAAACCCTAATTCCACCGCCGCAACTTTCTGTATCCACGAGATCCCATCTTGGGGCCTGTTCCGGAGGTCTGCCGGAAGGGGTATCCATCACAGAGGGCTTCTACATCAACACCATAGCCCCTCCGATGAAGTGTGAGTAGTTCACCTCAAACCTACGAGTCCATAGTTATTAGCTAGATGGCTTCTTCTCTCTTTTTGGATCTCAATACAATGTTCCCCCTCTCTTGTGGAGATCTATTCGATGTAATCTTCTTTTTGCAGTGTGTTTGTTAAGACCGATGAATTGTGGGTTTATGATCAAGTCTATCTATGAACAATATTTGTATCTTCTCTGAATTCTTTTATGTATGATTGGTTATCTTTGCAAGTCTCTTCGAATTATCAGTTTGGTTTGGCCTACTAGATTGATCTTTCTTGCAATGGGAGAAGTGCTTAGCTTTGGGTTCAATGTTGCGGTGTCCTTTCCCAGTGACAGTAGGGGCAGCAAGGCACGTATTGTATTGTTGCCATCGAGGATAACAAGATGGGGTTTTCATCATATTGCATGAGTTTATCCCTCTACATCATGTCATCTTGCTTAAGGCGTTACCCTGTTTTCATGAACTTAATACTCTAGATGCATGCTGAATAGCGGTCGATGAGTGGGGTAAAAGTAGTAGATGCAGGCAGGAGTCGGTCTACTTGTCTGGGACGTGATGCCTATATACATGATCATACCTAGATATTCTCATAACTATGCTCAATTATGTCAATTGCTCAACAGTAATTCGTTCACCCACCGTAGAATACCTATGCTCTTGAGAGAAGCCACTAGTGAAACCTATGGCCCCCGGGTCTATCTTCATCATATTAATCTTCCACTACATAGTTATTTCCTTTGCTTTTTTACTTTGCTTTTATTTTACTTTGCCTCTCTATCATAAAATACCAAAAAAATATCTTATCATATCTATCAGATCTCACTCTCGTAAGTGACCGTGAAGGGATTGACAACCCCTTATCGCGTTGGTTGCAAGGAGCTATTTGCTTTGTGCAGGTACGAGGGACTCGCGCGTAGCCTCCTACTAGATTGATACCTTGGTTCTCAAAAACGGAGGGAAATACTTACGCTACTTTGCTGCATCATCCCTTCCTCTTCAGGGAAAACCAACGCAGTGCTCAAGAGGTAGCAACGTATCACAACCTATGTATCTAGATTACCCCAATGTCACCATGGCAATCCACAAGTTGATTACCAAAACATATATCAAGTGACTCAATAGAACCCCATTGTCGCCATGATTATCCACATTTAAGACATACATACAGTGATCTCAAATCCAATATTCAATCCAACATAACAAAACTTCAAAGGGCAAGGCTCAATTCATCACAACAAAGATAGAGAGGGAAGAACACCATATGATCCGACTATGTTAACAAGGCCCATGGTAGATCAAGATCGTGCTGGATCAAGAACACGAGAGAGAGAGAGAGAGAGCATTGAACACATAGCTATTGGTAGATACCCTCAGCCTTGAGGATGAACTATTCCCTCCTTGCCATGGAGACCGACATGATGATGAAGTTGGCCTCCGGTGACGATTTCTCCCTCCGACAGGGTGCCAAAGAAGGCCTCCAGATGAGATCTCTTTGGTACAGAGGCTTGCAACGACAACGTCGAAATTCTAGGTTTCTTTCCCGGGTTTTCAATTTATAGGAATTTTTGGCGTTCGCACGTCAGGGGGGGACACGAGGGACAGACAAGCTCGGTAGGCGCACCCTAGCCCCCCGTGCCCCTTGATCTTGTCGCTCCCTGATACGTCTCCAACGTATCTATAATTTTTTATTGCTTCATGCTATATTATCTACTGTTTTGGACATTATTGGGCTTTATTATCCACTTTTATATTATTTTTGGGACTAACATGATCCACAAGTGCTTCAAAAAAAAACATGATCCACAAGACTTGGACCCTACGTCAAGAAACAAAGGATGAGGCCATGAGGTAGGGGGCGCGCCTACCCCCCCCCCAGGCGCGCCCTCCACCCTCGTGGGCCCCCTGTTGCTCCACCGACGTACTTCTTCCTCCTATATATACCTACGTACCCCCAAACGATCAGATACGGAGCCAAAACCCTAATTCCACCACCGCAACTTTCTGTATCCACGAGATCCTATCTTGGGGCCTGTTCCGGAGCTCCGCCGGAGGGGCATCCATCATGGAGGGCTTCTACATCAACACCATAGCCTCTCCGATGAAGTGTGAGTAGTTTACCTCAGACCTTCGGGTCCATAGTTATTAGCTAGATGACTTCTTCTCTCTTTTTGGATCTCAATACAAAGTTCTCCCCCTCTCTTGTGGAGATCTATTCGATGTAATCTTCTTTTTGCGGTGTGTTTGTTGAGGCCGATGAATTGTGGGTTTATGATCAAGATTATCTATGAACAATATTTGAATCTCCTCTGAATTCTTTTATGTATGATTGGTTATCTTTGCAAGTATCTTCGAATTATCAGTTTGGTTTGGCCTACTAGATTGATCTTTCTTGCAATGGGAGAAGTGCTTAGCTTTGGGTTCAATCTTGCGATGTCCTTTCCCAGTGATAGTAGGGACAACAAGGCACGTATAGTATTGTTGCCATCGAGGATAACAAGATGGGGTTTTTTATTATCATATTGCATGAATCTATCCCTCTACATCATGTCATCTTGCTTAAGGCGTTACTATGTTTTCATGAACTTAATACTCTAGATGCATGCTGGATAGCGGTCGATGAGTGGAGTAATAGTAGTAGATGCAGGCAGGAGTCGGTCTACTTGTCTCAGACGTGATGCTTATATACATGATCATACCTAGATATTCTCATAACTATGCTCAATTCTGTCAATTGCTCAACAGTAATTCGTTCACCCACCATAAAATACTTATGCTCTTGAGAGAATCCACTAGTGAAACCTATGGCCCCCGGGTCTATCTTCATCATATTAATCTTCCAATACTTAGTTATTTCCTTTGCTTTTTTTACTTTGCTTTTATTTTACTTTGCATATTTATCATAAAAATACCAAAAATATTATCTTATCATATCTATCAGATCTCACTCTCGTAAGTGACCGTGAAGGGATTGACAACCCCTTATCGTGTTGGTTGCGAGGAGTTATTTGTTTTGTGCAGGTACGAGGGACTCGCGCGTAGCCTCCTACTGGATTGATACCTTGGTTCTCAAAAACTGAGGGAAATACTTACGCTACTTTGCTGCATCTCCGTTCCACTTCAAGGAAATCCAACGCAGTGCTCAAGAGATAGCAAGAAGAATTTCTGGTGCTGTTGCCGGGGAGGTTCACGCAAGTCAAGATTTGACTCCCGACAACGAGCCATTTCTGGCGCCGTTGCCGAGGAGTCTACGCAAAAGTCAACATACCAAGTACCCATCACATACCCTTATCTCCCGCATTACATTATTTGCCATTTGCCTCTCGTTTTCCTTTCTCCCACTTCACCCTTGCCGTTTTATTCGCCCTCTCTCTCTCTATCCTCTCCCTCTTTCCCGTTTGCCTCTTTTCCCTCGCCATGTCAGAACCAAAAAGAGTTGGGGGATCTCTCCCAAGTTCTAGTGCTTTAGACAATCCTGCTATCTTATCTAAACTCATAAATCGGAATGCTATGGAACAACTTGCCGGAGTTATCAATGGGAACTGATACGTCTCCGTCGTATCTACTTTTCCGAACACTTTTGCCCTTGTTTTGGACTCTAACTTGCATGATTTGAATGGAACTAACCCGGACTGACGTTGTTTTCAGCAGAATTACCATGGTGTTATTTATGTGCAGAAACAAACGTTCTCGGAATGACCTGAAACTTCACGGAGCAACTTTTTGGAAAATATAAAAAATACCTACAAAAGATGAAGGCCAGGGGGCCCACCACCTGTCCACGAGGGTGGGGGGCGCGCCCCCTACCTCGTGGGCCCCTGGTGCCTCTCCGACTCCAACTCCAACTCTATATATTGTGTTTCGGGGAGAAAAAAATCAGAGAGAAGAATTCATCGCGTTTTACGATACAGAGCCGCTGCCAAGCCCTAAAACCTCTCGGGAGGGCTGATCTGGAGTCCGTTCGGGGCTCCGGAGAGGAGAGTCCGTCGCCATCGTCATCATCAACCATCCTCCATCACCAATTTCATGATGCTCACCGCCGTGCATGAGTAATTCCATCATAGGCTTGCTGGACGATGATGGGTTGGATGGGATCTATCATGTAATCGAGTTAGTTTTGTTAGGGTTTGATCCCTAGTATCCACTATGTTCTGAGATTGATGTTGCTATGACTTTGCTATGCTTAATGCTTGTCACTAGGGCCCGAATGCCATGATTTCAGATCTGAACCTATTATGTTTTCATCAATATATGAGAGTTATTGATCCTATCTTGCAAGTCTATAGTCACCTATTATGTGTTATGATCTGTTAACCCCGAAGTGACAATAATCCAGATACTTACCGGTGATGACCGTAGTTTGAGGAGTTCATGTATTCACTATGTGTTAATGCTTTGTTCTGGTTCTCTATTAAAAGAAGGCCTTAATATCCCTTAGTTTCCGTAAGGACCCCGCTGCCACGGGAGGGTAGGACAAAAGATGTCATGCAAGTTCTTTTCCATAAGCACATATGACTATGTTCGGAATACATGCCTACATTATATCAATGAACTGGAGCTAGTTCTGTGTCACCCTAGGTTATGACTGTTACATGATGAACCGCAGCCGGCATAATTCTCTATCACCGATCCATTGCCTAAGAGCTTTCCATATATTGTTCTCTGCTTATTTACTTTTCCGTTGCTATTGCTATCATCACTACAAAATACCAAAACCATTACTTTTACTATTGTTACCTTTTGCTAGCGTTACCACTACTATCATATTACTTTGCTATTAAACACTTTGCTGCAGATATTAAGTTTCTAGGTGTGGTTGAATTGACAACTCAGCTGCTAATACTTGAGAATATTCTTTGGCTCCCCTTGTGTCGAATCAATAAATTTGGGTTGAATACTCTACCCTCGAAAACTGTTGCGATCCCCTATACTTGTGGGTTATCAAGACTATATTCTGGCGCCGTTGCTGGGGAGCATAGCTCTATTCTTTGAGTCACTTGGGATTTATATCTGCTTATCATTATGAAGAACTTGAAAGATCCAAGAACCAAGATTTATCCCTCAACTACGAGGGGAGGTAAGGAATTGCCGTCTAGCTCTGCACTTGATTCACCTTATGTTTTGAGTAAGTTTGCGACACCTAAAACAGCTTCTGCTATTCGTTCTGATATGTCGCATGTTATTGATGATGCCACTTATGCTATGCATGATACTTATGATGAAACTACTTCTATGCTTGACACTACTGTGCCACTTGGTGATTTTCTCGATGAATAACTTGCTAGGGCTAGAGAGATTGAAAATATTGAATCTGATAATACTGATGAAAGTGATGATGAAGAATCACTTGTTATTCCTGAGGGTTATGATTTTGATCAAGAAGCTTCTTTAGATATTTTAGCTTGCAAAGATAGAAACGAACTTAAGAGGTTATTAGCTAAATGGAACAAGCAATCTCTAAATGCTAGAATGAAACCTGACCCTGCTTTTGCTACTTCACCTATTTGTGTTACCAATAAGGATTATGAATTCTCTGTTGATCCTGATATAATTACTTTGGTTGAATTTGATCCTTTTCATGGTTATGAATCTGAAACTGTTGTGGCACATCTTACTAAATTAAATGATATAGCCACCATGTTCACTACTGATGAGAGAACTTGTTACTTTTATGTCCTTAAAATATTTCCGTTCTCATTAAAGGGTGATGCTAAGATATGGTTTAATTCTCTTGATCCTGGTTGTGTGCGTAGTCCCTAGGATATGATTTATTACTTCTTTGCTAAATATTTCCCTGCTCATAAGAAACAAGCTGCTTTAAGGGATATATATAATTTTGTGCAAATTAAAGAAGAGAGTCTCCCACAAGCTTGGGGGAGGCTTCTCCAATTACTTAATGATTTGCCTGATCATCCTCTTAAGAAAAATGAAACTTGATATCTTTTATAATGGACTAATCGATGCCTCCAGAGATTACCTGGATAGTTGTGTTGGTTCTGTTTTCAGGGAAAGAACACTGGATGAAGCTGAAATTCTATTGAATAATATGTTGACAAATGAAAATAATTGGACACCTCCAGAGCCAATTCCTGAGCCTATTCCTAAACCAACTCCGAAGAAGAGGGGTATTCCATTTCTCAGTCCTAAAGATATGCAAGAGGCAAAGAAATCTATGAAAGAAAAAGGTATAAAAGCTGAAGATGTTAAGAATTTACCTCCTATTGAAGAAATACACGGTCTTAATTTACCGCCTGTTGAAGAAACATATGATCTTAATCCTTTACCTATTGAAGAAACTCATGGTCTTGATAACCCGACACAGGTAGTAAAGGTAAATTCTCTCTATAGATATGATAAAGCTGAAATCCCATTTACTAAGTTTGCTAGCCCATGCTTAGATGAGTTTGATAAATTTATGGCTAAGCAAGAAGACTTTAATGCTTATTTTGATAGACAATTGAAATACAATTCAAATATGCTTGAACACTTGGGTGATTATATGGCTAATGTTAAAGGTGAACTTAAACTTATTAGTAAACATGCTTCTATGGTTACCACTCAAGTAGAACAAGTACTTAAAGCTCAAAATGATTTTCTCAATGAATTGAATAGTAAAGATAATGATAATGCTGTTAGAGTTATGACTAGAGGTGGTAAAATGACTCAAGAACCTTTGTATCCTGAAGGCCACCCTAAGAGAATTGAGCAAGATTCTCAGAGAAGTAATATAGATGCACCTAGTCCTTCTAAAAGGAAGAAAGAGAAAAATGACAGGACTTTGCATGCTTCTAGTGAACCTGTTATTGAACCACCTGAGAATCCAAATGATATTTCTATTTCTGATGCTGAAACTCAATCTGGTAATGAACCTGAAACTAGTAATAATGTTAATGATAATGTTCATGATGATGCTCAACCTAGTAATGATAATGATATAGAAATTGAACCTGTTGTTGATCTTGATAACCCACAATCAAGGAATCAACGTTATGATAAGAAAAACTTTGTTACTAGGAAACATGGTAAAGAAAGAGAACCTTGGGTTCAGAAACTCATGCCTTTTCCTCCCAAACCATCCAAGAAAAAGGATGATGAGGATTTTGAGCGCTTTGCTGAAATGATTAGACCTATCTTTTTGCGTATGCGATTAACTGATATTCTCAAAATGAATCCTTATGCTAAGTATATGAAAGAAATTGTTACAAATAAAAGAAAGATACGGGAAGCTGAAATTTCCACCATGCTTGCTAATTATACTTTTAAGGGTGGAATACCAAAGAAACTGGGAGATCTAGGAGTACCCACTATACCTTGCTCCATTAAAAGAAACTATGTTAAAACTGCTTTATGTGATCTTGGAGCCGGTGTTAGTGTTATGCCTCTCTCTTTATATCGTAGACTTGATTTGAATAAGTTGACACCTACTGAAATATCTTTGCAAATGGCTGATAAATCAACTGCTATACCCGTCGGTATTTATGAGGATGTGCCTGTTGTAGTTGCAAATGTTACTATTTTAACCGACTTTGTTATTCTTGATATTCTTGGAAGACCCTTTTTGAATACTGCAGGGGCTGTTATTGATTGCACTAAAGGCAATGTCACTTTTCGTATTAATGGTAATGAGCACACGGTACACTTTCCAAGGAAACAACCTCAAGTTCATAGTATCAATTCTATTGGAAAGATTCCATCGATTATATTTGGAGGTTTTGAATTTCTTCTTCCTACTGTCAAGAAGAAATATGATATTCTCATTATTGGGGATGTGCATATCCCCGTTGAGGTAAAATAGTGTTATTCGAAATTTCTCCGGTTCCATGTTATTCGGAATGAGTTCGTTAACAAGACTTGATAAACCTTATTAGTGGATTCCTTTTGATGATCATGAGATGGATGAAACTAAAAGGCACAACCTTCTGTACCCTCCTTTTACTTTCTGTTATTTATATTAAATAAAATAAAATAAATATTTTTCTGTCTGTTACCTGAATATCCATGCAATATAAAAATACCTCGAAAATAAAAGTTCTCCAAATGCCCTGAAATTTAACTATGATTTTTGCCAGAATATTTGAGAATATTTGGCACTGAGAACACAACAGGGGGGTTAACCACCTGCCCACGAGGGTGGAGGGCACGCCCTACCCCCCTGGGCGCGCCCCCTACCTCGTGGGCCCACGGTGGCCCTCCTCCACTTATTCCTGCACCCACACACTCCTTCTTCCTCCCACAAACACGAATATCCAACTCAAGCACAAGTTCTAGCTCATTTTGCTGCCATTTTCGATCTCCTTGCTCAAAGCACCTCTCACAAAACTGCTTCGGGAGATTGTTCCTTGGTATGTGACTCCTCCATTGGTCCAATTAGTTTTTGGCTAGTGCTTTATTCATTGCAAATTTTTGCTGCTTAGGTGACCCTGTTCTTGAGGTTGCATGTCAAATTTATATGGTCAAAGTAGTTTTGATGCATGATATAGGCCCTAGGCACTTGTAGGAGTAGTTGCTATCAATATTATTGAGTTTGGTTTACTTTTATTTTAAAGTTACTAAAAATTTCAGAATTTTTCAGAAAATGATGAAGAGACTTTTGAGGGGCTCATCGAGCCAAAGCTCGAAGGAAAAGGCACCGAAGCCTAAGTATAATTTGCCTCGCATCGCGGAGGTTCGGGCGTGTGAATGGCCTTCCGATGACTTCTTGAGAGCAGCCGGGATTTATGAAGATTTTCATGAATTGGCTAAGAATGCAGGCCTCACCACTTTCCTCCACGACCAATGCGATCAGTATCTCTTACTCACAAATATCTTTGTGCAAAACTTTCATTTCCATTCTAGGAGCTCACCACCTACGGTGGAGTTTTATTTATATGATGAGCATAAGGAGATGTCACTTTATGATTTTTGTCGGGTTTGTTTGGTCCCTTTTGAGGGCAAGACAGAAGAACCACATCACGATGATGTGGATAGGTTTATTGATACTATCACTATAGGGGAAACAAGGAAGGTTTCCGATGCACAAATCACTAGCATACATTTCCCTGTTTTACGCTATTTTGCATTATTTGCTAGTCGTTTCTTAATTGTTCGTGGAAACTGTGGAAACCTTAGTATCCCCGATATTATTATTTTGCTCCATGGCTTATACGGTGATAACTCTATTAGTACGGGCGACATTATTGCTAAACAGTTAAGTCTAAACCGTACCAAGGGCCCCATCTTTGGAGGCATCTATGCTTCACGCCTAGCTGCACATTTTAACATACCTATTAGGCATTATGAGAAGGAAGAAAAAGTGTTGTCTCGTGTTTATCTAGATTATAAAAGTATGGTGCCACATGACTTCATTGTTAAGAATAGGCAAGGAGAGCTTAAATACAAATTGTTCTTTAATAAACATCATCCTGAGACTATTACCCTGCCTGCTCCTTCTTTGTTTGATTTATCTGCAGGTAAGGATGGCAATTTTATCCATGGACATGGATATCCATGGATATCCGACCCGAATGGATAGGGTTTGGATATGCTTTTGTGTCCATGGGCGGCGCCCAAACCCGACCCGATTGTTCGTGGATAGGGCATGGATATAATCTTGTAACCATGGATATACACAAACCCGACCCAATAGTATGACTTAATGGGGAAAAGCTGCTATCCCTGCCCCACGGTCGTATGTCCCACAACAATTTTACACTTTTTTATCTAAAACATGCATAAGAAATTACACAATCCCCATCGTAACTTTTTTAGTTGACATTCAATCCCCTCTATAACAGACTCCAACACCCCTTCCCTTATTTTTACCTCCTTAAATGACTCGTCATTCTCATCTGTTAGAAAAATACTAAATGATCTTAGGTTGTTAGTGGATGTTGATTTACCATAAGTGAAGCCTAGCCTACCACGAGGTGAAGAATGGAAGAGTTTATGGTAATATTGTGTTATGTATCATTTATATGTCTCAACAGGACCCAATGGATATCCAATGGGTATGGATATCCATCGGATTTGGACATGGACACAATTTTTCACCCATGGATTTTTTCATGGGCGGGCAAAGACTGTCTTCATGGACATGGATATGGATTTGAGATTGTTCAACCCGATCCAAACCCGACCCATTGCCATCCTTATCTGCAGGCCAGTACCTTGTTCCGTTGAAGGCTATTCACGCCTACCGGAACCCTGCACCAGCCATGGAGCCAGAGCCGGAACCACAAATTGATCCTTCACAACAGTCTAATTACCAGTGGGATCCGGACATGATTGTCAGCCAGTGGCAATTGGAGTCTTCCTCTTCTTCTTCTCAGTACGACCCCAACTATTATTATGGATATCCGCCAGGCCAGCCGTGGCCATAGACCAACTTAGGCCAAAAGCCTAAGCTTGGGGGAGTACGTATTTCCCACCGACATTACATTTATGTTCACACACTCATTGCTAGATGTCGATGCTCATACTTTTTCATTGTATCATCCATGCTAGTTTATTTTCCTTTTTATGCTTTCTTCTTGTGTGTTTAATAAACCTTAAGAAAAACCAAAAAAATAGTTGTAACTTTTAATTAGTTTACTTTCCATGCTTGTAGTAGTAATTAAAAAGAAAACCCAAAAATATTTCATGTTCTTCTTTTGCTTGTTGGGAGCTCTCCCGTGTAAATAGTTTTATTTCTTTTCTTTTGAGGGTCGATAGGAGAAGACCATAATTAAATTTTTGAAGTAGTTCTTATATGCATTATTGTTGATCTGACAAAAGAGCCCATATTGCCTTGTCTTCTCCTGTTTATTGAATGCCTGCAGATTCCAGCTTAGTCCGATGCACGCGCACTATTATTATTATTCACATCGTTCGGTCGTGCAAGTGAAGGGCAATTATGACGATATATGATGGACTGACTGAGATGAGAAAATCTGGTATGAACTCGACCTCTTTTGTTTTTGTAAATATGATTAGTTCATCGTTCCTGATTTAGCCTATTATGAATAAACATGTTTCAATGACAACTAGAGATCATAGTTTCTTGTGCCATGCTTGATTAGCTAGGAGCTTATAATGGTTTACCTTGCGTGCCAACATGCTATTAAAATGGTTGTGATGTGGTATGATAGGGCGGTATCCTCCTATGAATGATTTGTTAACTTGGCGCATGTTCACGCATGTAGTTGAAACAAAATCAACATAGCCTTCACGATATTTATGTTGATGGTGGATTATATCCTACTCATGCTTGCACTCGGTGTTGATTAATTTTAATGCATGTTCATGACTGTTGTCGCTCTCTAGCTGGTCGCTTCCCAGTCTTTTGCTAGCCTTCACCTGTACTAAGCGGGAATACTGCTTGTGCATCCAATCCCTTAAACCCCAAAGTTATTCCACATGAGTCCACTATACCTACCTATATACGGTATCTACCTACCGTTCCAAGTAAATTTGTATGTGCGAAACTCTAAACCTTCAAATAAATATCCTGTTTTGTATGCTCGAATATCTCATGTATCAACTAGGGCTGTCCGTATCTTCCATGTTAGGCGGGTTATTATCAAGAGGAGTGGACTCCGCTCCTCACTCACGAGATAAATGGTTTGTCACCCGGATGCCCAGTCCCATGCTTTACGCAAACTAAATCAAAATAATTGCAAACAAAACTCCCCCTGGGACTCTTGTTAGTTTGAGGCACTCGTTGTTTCGAGCAAGCCATGGATTGATGCTTGTTGTTGGAAGGGGGAGTATAAACTTTACCATTCTGTTTGGGAACCGCCTATAATGTGTGTAGCATGGAAGATATCGCCATCTCTTGGTTGTTATGTTGACAATGAAAGTATACCGCTCAAAATATTATTCACCTATGTTTCAAAACCGAGCTCTGGCACCTCTACAAATCCCTAGTTCCCTCTGCGAAGGGCCTATCTATTTACTTTTATGCTGAGTCATCATCCTCTTATTAAAAAGCACCAGTTGGAGAGCACCGCTGTCATTTGCATTCATTACTGTTAGTTTACATTGAGTATGACTTGACTGGATCTCTTTTACCATGAATTACAATGTCTAGTCAGTCCTTGGTCTTTAAAGGTGCTCTGCATTTATGTTTTGCGGTCTTAGAAAGGGCTAGCGAGATACCATCTTGTTATATCATATTATGATTGTTTTGAGAAAGTGTTGTCATCCGAGATTTATTATTATTGCTCGCTAGTTGATTATGCTATTGATATGAGTAAACTTGAGACCTAAGCGTTATTGTGAATGTGGTAGTTATAATCTTTGCTGAAAACTTGAATGCTGGCTTTACATATTTACAACAACAAGAGCAAACAGAGTTTGTAAAAGTTTTTCTTTATCACGTTCAGTTTGTCGACTGAATTGCTTGAGGACAAGCAAAGGTTTAAGCTTGGGGGAGTTGATACGTCTCCGTCGTACCTACTTTTCCAAACACTTTTGCCCTTGTTTAGGACTCTAACTTGCATGATTTGAATGGAACTAACCCGGACTGACGTTGTTTTCAGCAGAATTACCATGGCGTTATTTATGTGCAGAAACAAACGTTCTCGGAATGACCTGAAACTTCACGGAGCAACTTTTTGGAAAATATAAAAAATACCTGCAAAAGATGAAGGCCAGGGGGGCCACCACCTGTCCACGAGGGTGGGGGGTGTGCCTACCCCCTAGGGCGCGCCCCTACCTCGTGGGCCCCCTATTGCCTCTCCGACTCCAACTCCAACTCTATATATTGTGTTTCAGGGAGAAAAAAATCAGAGAGAAGAATTCATCGCATTTTACAATACGGAGCCGCCGCCAAGCCCTAAAACCTCTCGGGAGGGCTGATCTGGAGTCCGTTCGGGGCTCCGAAGAGGGGAATCCGTCGCCATCATCATCATCAACCATCCTCCATCACCAATTTCATGATGCTCACCGCCGTGCGTGAGTAATTCCATCGTAGGCTTGCTGGACGGTGATGGGTTGGATGGGATCTATCATGTAATCGAGTTAGTTTTGTTAGGGTTTGATCCCTAGTATCCACTATGTTCTGAGATTGATGTTGCTTTGACTTTGCTATGCTTAATGCTTGTCACTAGGGACCGAGTGCCATGATTTCAGATCTGAACCTATTATGTTTTCATCAATCTATGGGAGTTCTTGATCCTATCTTGCAAGTCTATAGTCACCTATTATGTGTTATGATCTGTTAACCCTGAAGTGACAATAATCCGGATACTTACCGGTGATGACCGTAGTTTGAGGAGTTCATGTATTCATTGTGTGTTAATGCTTTGTTCCAGTTCTCTATTAAAAGGAGGCCTTAATATCCCTTAGTTTCCGTAAGGACCCCGCTGCCACGGGCGGGTAGGACAGAAGATGTCATGCAAGTTCTTTTTCCTAAGCACATATGACTATGTTCGGAATACATGCCTACATTATATCAATGAACTGGAGCTAGTTCTGTGTCACCCTAGGTTATGACTGTTACATGATGAACCGCATCCGACATAATTCTCCATCACCGATCCATTGCCTACGAGCTTTCCATATATTGTTCTCCGCTTATTTACTTTTCCGTTGCTATTGCTATCATCACTACAAAATACCAAAAACATTACTTTTACTACTGTTACCTTTTGCTATCGTTACCACTACTATCATATTACTTTGCTACTAAACACTTTGCTGCAGATATTAAGTTTCCAGGTGTGGTTGAATTGGCAACTCAGCTGCTAATAATTGAGAATATTCTTTGGCTCCACTTGTGTCGAATCAATAAATTTGGGTTGAATACTCTACCCTCGAAAACTGTTGCGATCTTCTATACTTGTGGGTTATCAGGAACCTTAGTAATTTTGATAAAGATGATTCTGGAATTTTTCGTTATTTACTTGATGAATCTTTGAAAGATGCTTGGGATAGGCTATTAAGGATCCGGGCTAGCTATGTACCCCAATATCAAATTGAGGTTTACTTAAACAACTTTTATGTTGGGCTGCCCGCTTCGTTCAAACAAGTTTTAGATTCTATTTTCGATGGGGGTTTTCTTGAAGGGGACCCCATAGATACCTATGAGAGGATGAAAACTATATTTGGGCACCCCATTAACGAGAAAGCTGAAATCACATCTCTCTTGCTTTCTTACCAAAACGAATCTATTAAAGAGATAAAAGCTAGCCTAGATGCCAATTTCCGCAATATTCTTAATCTTTATTCTACCATTAATGGACATTTACTTTGTCAAAATAGAAAAATTAATTCCATAGATAACAAGTTTGCTCTCTTTTTCCCTAAAACCAAAGATGGCAATACCTAGATCTATCCTTGCTATGCCTAGCTAGGGGCGTTAAACGATAGCGCTTGTTGGGAGGCAACCCAATTTTATTTTTATTCCTTGATTTTTGCTCCTGTTTAGTAATAAATAATTTATCTAGCCTCTGTTTAGGTTGTGTTTTTTGTGTTTAATTAGTATTTGTGCCAAGTAGAACCATTGGGAAGACTTGGGGAAAGTCTTGTTAACCTTGCTGTAAAAAACAGAAACTTTAGCGCTCACAAGAACTGCTGCCATTTTTATTTGTAAAGTGATATTTAGTTAATTCTTTTTGCAGATGATTAATAGATAAATTCCTCACGTCTAGCAATTTATTTTAGAATTTTTGGGGTTCCAGATATTGCGCTAGCTACAGATTACTACAGACTGTTCTGTTTTTCGTGTGTTGTTTGCTTATTTTGATGAATCTATGGCTAGTAAAATAGTTTATAAACCATAGAGAAGTTGGAATACAGTAGGTTTAACACCAATATAAATAAATAATGAGTTCATTACAGTACCTTGAAGTGGTCTTTTGTTTTCTTTCGCTAACAGAGCTCACGAGATTTTCTACTTTAAGTTTTGTGTTGTGAAGTTTTCAAGTTTTGGGTAAAGATTTGATGGATTATGGAACAAGGAGTGGCAAGAGCCTAAGCTTGGGGATTCCCATGGCACCCCCAAGATAATCTAAGGACACCTAAAAGCCAAAGCTTGGGGATGCCCCGGAAGGCATCCCCTCTTTCGTCTACTTCTATCGGTAACTTTACTTGGAGCTATATTTTTATTCACCACATGATATGTGTTTTGCTGGGAGCGTCTTGTATGATTTGAGTCTTTGATTTTTAGTTTACCACAATCATACTTGATGTACACACCTTTTGAGAGAGCCATACATTATTTGGAATTTGTTAGAATACTCTATGTGCTTCACTTATATATTTTGAGTTATATAGTTTTGCTCTAGTACTTCACTTATATCTTTTAGAGCACGGTGGTGGATTTGTTTTATAGAAACTATTGATCTCTCATGCTTCACTTAGATTATTTTGAGAGTCTTAAATGGCATGGTAATTTGCTTAAATAATCCTAATATGTTAGGTATTCAAGATTAGTATTTTTTTCTTATGAGTGTTTTGAATACTAAGAGAAGTTTGATGCTTGATGATTGTTTTGAGATATGGAGGTAATAATATCAAAGTCATGCTAGTTGACTAGTTGTGAATTTGAGAAATGCTTGTGTTGAAGTTTGCAAGTCCCGTAGCATGCACGTATGGTAAACGTTATGTAACAAATTTGAAACATGAGGTGTTATTTGATTGTCCTCCTTATGAGTGGCGGTCGGGGATGAGCGATGGTCTTTTCCTACCAATCTATCCCCGTAGGAGCACGCGCGTAATGCTTGGTTTTTGATGACTTGTAGATTTTTGCAATAAGTATGTGAGTTCTTTATGACTAATGTTGAGTCCATGGATTATACACACTCTCACCCTTCCATCATTGCTAGCCTCTTCGGTACCGTGCATTGCCCTTTCTCACATTGAGAGTTGGTGCAAACTTCGCCGGTGCATCCAAACCCTGTGATATGATACGCTCTTTCACACATAAACATTCATATATCTTCCTCAAAACAGCCACCATACCTACCTATTATGGCATTTCCATAGCCATTCCGAGATATATTGCCATGCAACTTTCCACCATACCGTTCATCACGACACATTCATCATTGTCATATTGCTTAGGATGATCATGTAGTTGACATAGTATTTGTGGCAAAGCCACCGTTCCTAATTCTTCCATACATGTCACTCTTGGTTCATTGCATATCCCGGTACACCGCCGGAGGCATTCATATAGAGTCATATCTTGTTCTAAGTATCGAGTTGTAATCATTGAGTTGTAAATAAATAGAAGTGTGATGATCATCATTTTTTAGAGCATTGTCCCAAGTGAGGAAAAAAAAGATAAAGGCCATAAAAAAAGAGAAAAGGCCAAAAAAATGAGAGAAAAAGAGAGAAGGAACAATGTTACTATCCTTTACCACACTTGTGCTTCAAAGTAGCACCATAATCTTCATGATAGAGAGTCTTTTTGTTTTGTCACTTTCATATACTAGTGGGAATTTTTCATTATAGAACTTGGCTTGTATATTCCAACAATGGGCCTCCTCAAGTGCCCTAGGTCTTCGTGAGCAAGCAAGTTGGATGCACACCCCACTTAGTTTCTTTTGTTGAGATTTCATACATTTATAGCTCTAGTGCATCCGTCGCATGGCAATCCCTACTCCTTGCATTAACATCAATCGATGGGCATCTTCATAGCCCATTGATTAGCCTCGTTGATGTGAGACTTTCTCCTTTTTGTCTTCTCCACATAACCCCCATCATATTCTATTCCACCCATAGTGCTATATCCATGGCTCGTGCTCATATATTGTGTGAAAGTTTATAGGTTTGAGATTACTAAAGTATGAAACAATTGCTTGGCTTGTCACCGGGGTTGTGCATGATGAGAGCATTCTTGTGTGACGAAAATGGAGCATGACTAAACTATATGATTTTGTAGGGATGAAGTTTCTTTGGCCATGTTATTTTCAGAAGACATGATTGCTTAGTTAGTATGCTTGAAGTATTATTATTTTTATGTCAATATGAACTTTTATCTTGAATCTTTCGAATCTGAATATTCATGCCACAATTAAGAAGAATTACATTAAAATTATGCCAAGTAGCACTCCACATCAAAAATTATCTTTTTTTATCATTTACCTACTCGAGGACGAGCAGGAATTTAGCTTGGGGATGCTTGATACGTCTCCAACGTATCTATAATTTTTGATTGCTCCATGCTATATTATCTACTGTTTTGGACATTATTGGGCTTTATTATCCACTCTTATATTATTTTTGGGACTAACCTATTAACCGGAGGCCCAGCCCAGAATTGCTGTTTTTTTGCCTATTTTAGGGTTTCGAAGAAAAAGGAATATCAAACGGGGTCCAAATGGAATGAAACCTTCGGGAACGTGATTTTCTCACCGAACATGATCTAGGAGACTTGGACCCTACATCAAGAAACAAAGGAGGAGGCCACGAGGTTGGGGGAGCGCCTACCCCCCTAGGCGCGCCCTCCACCCTCGTGGGTCCCTGTTGCTGCACCAACGTACTTCTTCCTCCTATATATACCTACGTACCCCCAAACGATCAGATATGGAGCCAAGACCCTAATTCCACCGCCACAACTTTCTGTATCCACGAGATCCCATCTTGGGGCCTGTTTCGGAGCTCCGCCGGAGGGTGCATCCATCACGGAGGGCTTTTACATCAACACCATAGCCTCTCCGATGAAGTGTGAGTAGTTTACCTCAAACCTTCGGGTCCATAGTTATTAGCTAGATGGCTTCTTCTCTCTTTTTGGATCTCAATACAAAGTTATCCCCCTCTCTTATGGAGATCTATTCGATGTAATCTTCTTTTTGTGGTGTGTTTGTTGAGACCGATGAATTGTGGGTTTATGATCAAGATTATCTATGAACAATATTTGAATCTCCTCTGAATTCTTTTATGTATGATTGGTTATCTTTGCAAGTCTCTTCGAATTATCAGTTTGGTTTGGCCTACTAGATTGGTTTTTCTTGCCATGGGAGAAGTGCTTAGCTTTGGGTTCGATCTTGCGGTGTCCTTTCCCAGTGACAGTAGGGGAAGCAAGGCACGTATTGTATTGTTGCCATCGAGGATAACAAGATGGGGTTTTTATCATATTGCATGAATCTATTCCTCTACATCATGTCATCTTGCTTAAGGCATTACTCTGTTTTCATGAACTTAATACTCTAGATGCATGCTGAATAGCGGTCGATGCGTGGAGTAATAGTAGTAGATGCAGACAGGAGTCGGTCTATTTGTCTCGGATGTGATGCCTATATACATGATCATACCTAGATATTCTCATAACTATGCTCAATTATGTCAATTGCTCAACAGTAATTAGTTCACCCACCGTAAAATACTTATGCTCTTGACAGAAGCCACTAGTGAAACCTATGGCCCCTGGGTCTATCTTCATCATATTAATCTTCCAATACTTAGTTTTTTCCTTTGCTTATTTACTTTGCTTTTATTTTACTTTGCATATTTATCATAAAAATACCAAAAATATTATCATATCATATCTATCAGATCTCACTCTCGTAAGTGACCGTGAAGGGATTGACAACCCCTTATCGCATTGGTTGCGAGGAGTTATGTGTTTTGTGCAGGTACGAGGGACTCGCGCGTAACCTCCTACTGGATTGATACCTTGGTTCTCAAAAACTGAGGGAAATACTTACGCTACTTTGCTGCGTCTCCTTTCCTCTTCAAGGAAATCCAACACAGTGGTCAAGAGGTAGCACTCCCCTGGACTTTGTCTGGTCCACCTCCCAGGCTTCGGGGATCTCTTTTGGTCCCAAAAAATCATCGTAAAATTTCGTGGCATTTGAACTTCCTTTGGTATGGATTTTCTGAAAAGCCAAAAACATGTCGAAAACAACAACTGGCATTGGGCACTATATTAATAAGTTAGTTCCATAAAAATCATATAAAAGTGCACCAAAAACATATAAATTATTGTAAACATGGCATGAATACTTCATAAATTATAGATATGTTGAAGAAGTATCAATCACCGTGGTGGATTCATCGACGAGAAGGCCATGCACTTCGGCATGAACAAGTTTGAGGGCAACTCGAACATTCCGGGCTTGGAATATACCTGCTCGGACTCGGCTCCCTATCGCTAGAGACCCTTGACTATGTTGTGTGTTGGAAACCACCAATTGTAGCAGCCTCAACTCAAAGAGAACACAACCTTCGGTGGTGATGGCGATTGTAGAGGGGGATAGAGAGAGATTACATGAGGAGGTTGTGTGATCAATCTAACCCAACCCAACCATGCCATATCACATGTACTCTCTTAACTGACCCAATAATGCCATGTCATCTTTCAAACCCGACTAAATCACAACAACACTGCTCAAAGGGGAGGTTTACCTGGTTTCAGATATTTAAGGGGCAAAATCGTATGAAAATCGACTTCAGTTTTTTTTGTCCATTGAGGCACATTTGAGGGTGAAAAATAGACTTCTTTCTTTTTTTGAAATAAAACATCCTCTTTATTTATTAGAAATAGTGGTCGCATCATCTATAAGAAAATTTACAATATCATTCATAGGTTCCTCGAACCAATCCCTTGTCTCAGAAAATTTAGCTAATTTAGCAATTTCATCGGTTACTTTATTTGCCTTCCTATTACAATGTTCAAATCTAATTAACGGAAAATCACGAGCCATAAAAATAACAATCATCAAACACAACAGCCGCCGCTCTCTCTGAATGTCCTCCATTCATCATTGTGTCAATTACTTCCATATTGATGGAGTTAACAAGAAGACGGTTGCTTCCTGCCTTTTGTGCAAGTAATATGCCAAATCGTAGTGCTATGGCTTTTGCTGTTAAAACATCTACACACCAATCCATCCTCCGATTCCCCCCAACAATGAACCTTTCTTTGTCGTCTCTAAGTACAACTCCCGATGTGCCTCTAAGCATGTCTTGATCAAAAGAAGCATCGGCATTTAATTTCACAAAACCTAGAGGGGTCTCGTCCATCCCTCTATTATTTTTGTTGCCCCTGAGGATTGGGCATTAACATAGTTTGTCGTTATAGCACGAGCTCCTATCAAAATTTGATATCCATCTTGGGACTTCTCCTGATGCACTAGTGCACGTCTTTCCCACCATGAAGGTCATGTTGTTATAGTGATCAGTTCACGAACATTCTGTATGCGCACTGGCGAAACGTAGATAGCTCGTGTTCTGGCATAAGAAGTAGAAATTCGAGTATTGCCTCTCCCGCACGATCGACCGCACATGCTTTTTTAATGGGTTCGTGCAATCCCAGCTTCTCCCAGACCTCATTTTCCTTTTGCCACATAAATAACAAGTGTTTTGTATCTTCAGGCCCATTCAAACATGATGGGCAGGTAGCCGAAACTTTCATATGTCTATTTGCAAGTGTAACACGACACGTGAGGGTTTCGTGTAAGGTACGCCAAATAAAAATCCTCACTTCTGTTGGATAAGATAATTTCCAAATCTTACTCCAAATAGTATAGACATAGGATGGATTAGGGTTTGCTCAACTTTTTTTGTTTTGAGAAACAGGGTTTGCTCCACTTTTTTAAGCAAGTACGGCCCAATCAACTAGCCATGGCCCATGGGCCATTGCAGCTGCAGCAGAGCCCCCGACAGAAGAAACACATCAGTCCATTCAGCGTACCGAATGTTAGCAGACACTAAAAGGCGAAGGGAGGATTGGCTTGAGGGTAATGCAGGCATGTCTAACTATGAAGCGGAAGCCAAATCTTGGACATCGCTTTGGTCTGTCCAAGTGCCGGGGAAGGTTAGAAATTTCCTTTGGAGGCTTGCTAAACATTCCATTCCCACCGAAGATGTTCGACACACGAGGCATATGTCCGATGATGACAAATGTCAGCTATGTGGGATGCAGGATAGCTGGCGGCATTCATTGATGCAGTGCTCTGTTGCCCGGTGTGTCTGGGCCCTTGTGGATGATGACGTTGCTGATTATATTCAGGCTTCTACAGAGCAAGATGCTAAGCGCTGGTTATTCTGTATGTTTAATGATTTACCACATGCTAGCATGGTCAAGCTGGTCGTGACTTTGTGGGCATTATGGACGGCAAGGCGTAAAGCTATCCATGAGGGAGTCCTGCAGAGCCCTCATGTTACACATGCTTTTGTAACTAGCTTCATCTCTGAACTAGATTCTCTGAAGACCCCAACGCATATTGCACAAAATGTGGCTGCGACTAGCTCGGGAGCAAGGCGTACTAGTACATGGCTGGCCCCTGCTGTGGGAGTTGCGAAGATACAAGTTGATGGAGGCCAGGCGAGGAACGGTAGGAGCGGTGCAGCTGCGGCACTCTGCCGAGACCATAATGGCATCTATCTGGGGTCGTCGGCTATGGCCTTTTCAGATATTTCTGACCCAGGGACGCTAGAGGCGCTAGCTTGTCGAGAAGCGTTGAACCTAGCTTTGGATTTATCAGTTGAACACATTATCATCGCATGTGATAACAAGACTGTGGTGACGGATATCAATAACAGAACTGAAGGCCC
Source organism: Triticum dicoccoides (assembly GCF_002162155.2). Lineage (NCBI taxonomy): Eukaryota > Viridiplantae > Streptophyta > Magnoliopsida > Poales > Poaceae > Triticum > Triticum dicoccoides. The sequence goes on along the minus strand of NC_041380.1, from coordinate 532,555,086 downwards.
ATACAGTGCCATTATCAAGGAGATTCGTGCCAGGGCGAGGAGTTTCAAAAGCTGTGAGTTTATTTTTGAAGGTTGGGCGAGGAACATTGATGCCCATAATTTAGCTAAATTTTCGTCTTCTTTAGATGTTGGTCGCCATTTGTGGCTGGGAGTACCCCATGACCAGTTTGTTATTCCTGTAAACCGTTCGGCATCGCCATAATAAAGCTTTGGTTTACCACTCAAAAAAAAAGACAGAAGAAACACATCGTTTGTCTAAAAAAAAACAGCGTCCACTCAGAAAAGCGAAAAACAGACACAGCGCTCCGGCCGCCGGCCGCAACGCCTGCCATCCTCCTCGACGGCGGCGGCAGCCATCTCATCGTCCCCCCTCTCCCCGCGTCAAATCCAGCCCTCCCACCATCCCA
>NC_041380.1:532519556-532554567 GCF_002162155.2 Triticum dicoccoides | reverse complement strand
GCCGCATAGAGCACAGATCCGGCTCCCCTCCCCTCCCCTCCCCTGCTACGGCAATTTGGATCTAGACTAGACTCCCTCGTCCCCTCCTCCCCACCCACAGCACGGTCGGGCGGCAGATACTCGCGATGGATGGATACGCAATCATCTCCTCTGATCAGGTATGCACATGATTTTTTTCCTATGTATGTCAGGAAAAAGGCAGGTCATGTGCTGATTGTTCTGTTTGTCAGTTCTCCCATCAAGGCTTTGTTCTTCCAACAGATATCATACAAGTTTGGTTGCTAATAGATGTATCTCAATTTTTCTTCTTCTTGTGATAGAATTGAAGTGAAAATGAAGTTTGTGAAATTGCTGTAGGTTCTAGTGACAGAAAGGTTCATATAATTGAACAAGTCGGGGAAAGAAACCGCAAACACATAGTGATTGTGGCCATTGGGTTTCAACCTGATGTTTGGAGAACCCAAAGAAAGAAAAAATTGGAACCCCAAAATAAAACGTATCTTGGGGCTAACTGGATGGCGAGAAAATCTTACTAGTATATATTTTCTACGAGTTTAATATGTTTTTTTTTAATTTGCATTCAGGAACAACCAGTAATCGGTGCAGATTGGAGTTCAGGGGCACTGTCAGATGAACTGGAGATACATGCAAACTCGGCAGACCTTTCACTGCAGCTTGCTGAAGAACAAAGCCAGTTACATGATATTCTGGCAATCAGTGAAATGCCAATCAATGACACAGGCAGTGGAAGTGATTCAGACGGCAGCTCTGGGAATGAGACGGATAAAGAACCAGGGAAGTACTACTATCCTGGTTTTGAGGAGTTGGTTAATCCAAGGCCACCAGAAGTTGGAATGAGATTCCCAACCCTTGAAGATGCGACCCGATACTATAGTGCGCATGCTCTCCTGTCTGGTTTTGTGGCAATTAGGGGACCAAATTTTATGAGAAAGAAGTTCCACGTGGAATGCAACCGGAGCCGCAAATTGGCGCCATCTCAGGACCTGAAGAGGAAGAGGGAAGTATATTCTGTGAATAAGGCACAGTGTGAGGCAAGGGCGGTCGTGAAGCCTGTTAAGGGGCAATGGGAGTTCACATCAGTTCGGAGTGAGCACAACCATCCGTTATGCCCAAGCCCCTCACTCACAAAATTCTTCCTTAGCTGCAAACACATGTCAGCTGAAGAAAAATCGTTTTTAAGAGCTCTGCAACAAAGTAGTATACATCCCAAGAAAGCTATGAAGATCTTCAAGAGAATGAGAGGTATTTTGGGGAGCTTACCATTCAACACAAAAGATGCGAATACGTCACAGTGTGCAGAACAACAGGGAAAACCAAACTCGGACGTAGAAACAACAGTGAAGCATTTGAAGGAACTGGAGCTGCAAAACCCATGTGTTTCCATCACCATGCAAACAGATGAAGATAGCATAGTTAGGAGTCTTTTCTGGACTGATGCGAGGTCGAGGCTTGATTATGAGATCTTCGGAGATGTCTTATCATTTGATACCACCTATAGCACAATTAGTCACAATATGCTTTTCACTTCTATTAGTGGAATGAATGAGCATGGAAGAACTCTCGTGTTTGGATACGCCTTGCTACAGGATCGGAAAGCTGAAACCTTCAAATGGATGTTCCAAACATTCCTCCATGTAATGGGAGGGAAAATGCCAAGAGCAATCATAACAGACCAGGATGAAGCTATAGCAAAAGCAATTTCGGAGGTTATGCCACAAGTAAAGCTCAGGTTCTGTAAGTTCCATGTAATGAGGAAAGCACGGGAAAAGCTTGGAGGTTTCATAGCAGCAAGAGGTGACATAAATTCAGAGTTGCATGCCCTAGTTAACAACTCTCTGACAGAAACAGAATTTGAGGAAGGATGGGCTGCGCTGATTGAGAGATACAGTGCAAGTGGAAATGAGTACCTACAACTCTTGTGGGAAACAAGGAAAGAGTGGGTGCCTGTTTATTTCAAAGAAGATTTCTATCCATTTGTGGAAATGACTGGATGTTGTGAGGGGTCAAACTTATTATTCAGGGACTATGTGCTTCCTAAGGACAGAATAGAGAAGTTTCTTGAAAGATATGAAGACGTGCAAGAGAGGATACTGGAAACGGATGATGAAGATAGGCTGCAATCAAGAACTGAACCTTCATGTTTCTCAATGCAACCAATAGAAAAGCATGCAGCACGCATTTACACAAGGCAGATATTTCTGAAAGTGCAGAGGGAGCTACTCCATTCTACAGCATTCAACGTGCAGGAGATACAGATGGGGACAGTGTACAGGCTGGAAAAGGTGTCTGCCTACGAGAACCCAGAATTTGACAGAAATTCCTTCGAGCTGTTAGTTGAACCCAGCACCAATGCAATCAAATGCGAATGTGCAAAGTTCACTAGGGATGGTATACCGTGCTGCCACATATTCAGACTTTTCACACAGTTTGGGGTCAACGAAATACCAGGGCAATACATAGTGCCCAGGTGGACTGCCAAATTTAAAGAAGAGCAGATGAAACAGTACAGGGAGAAATGCTTGGACAGCCGTGGCACAGACCAATCAGAAAATACCATGAGGTATGCAATGCTGCTGAGTAAAGTAGCTGACATTGGCAAAGAAATATGCGGTGATGGCTCGAAATGCGATAAATTCAGGCTGGAACTGGAAGCGATTCAGGGGAAAACTGGAAACGGCGGCATGAGAAATACCTGAAACTAATGACAGTTAGACTGTGCTTGTTGTGTATGCGGGTTCTGAGAATGGTCGCTTTGGCAGCAGCAGCGGCTGGGCACTGGCGCTACCGTGAAGTTGCCATTGTCTGAATCAACAAGAGCCTGTTGTCAACTGTTGATGGACATCAGCAACCAGGACGAATTTTAGTTAGGAGAGTCAGTTAAATCGTTGTCGTTGAGACTCATGTTAATGAAGTAGAACAGTTAGGCTTCAGGAGATAGGTTGTCTATCCGTGTTGTGTCCAGGATTATGCTGGCATGAGTCTTATCTTTACCTGCGGTTTCATATGTCAACATTAACATTTACCTGCTTCACCTTCTGAGAATCGCATAATGTCAACATGGTTGATACTTCTACTTTACCAAACAATTAAACATCTATTTAGCTATGCTATAAAATCAGAACTACAATGCTGTTTTTCCTCCATGAATCTGACTTTGATGTGCTGCTGTTTACTGTAACTCTGGAAAATCCTGATGCAATGGTTTGATGATCTAGTACAAAACTCGCGCTATTTATACAAGCTGTTTTTGTACCCGCCAGGTCTGTACCACGCCTGTGGTATTCATTTTAGCACGCTCTGTGGCTGATGGTTGGATGTTTGGCTCTATAAAACTGGAATAAACATTTATAGAAAGAAAAAAAAGACAATCTGTTGACACCAGATTTTGGCATGGTCAAGATTCCGGGTTCGTATGCAAAAGTTAGAGGCAACACTTCGCGGGCCGGCCCTGAGTGAGAAAGTATTTGGCCTTTGCCGGCTGAATGAAAACCTTGCTGGGGTAAAACCCTGCCGGTGTGAAGGCTTGCCGGCGGAGAAGCTTGCCGAGGGAGAAACCTTGCCGGGGAGGAACTCTTGCCGGGAAGGAACTCTTGTCGGGGTAGAAACCTTGCCGAGGAACCCTTGTCGAGGTAGAAACCTTGCCGGGGTTAAACCTTGCTGATGTGAAAGCTTGCCGGGTAGAAACCTTGCCGGTGTGGAAAACTTACCTAGGTGGAAGGCCTGCTGGGGTGGAGGTTTTGATAGTCAAGCCGACGAGAAGTTGAAGATGGGCTCAGAAGGTTATTCAGATGATCTTGGATGGAAAAGTGTTCTACACGGAAGTTGTGCATCTCGTCAAAACGATCGATTTTTATATAAAGATCGTATCAATCCAAGGTCGTATGCAAAAGTTAGAACCCGCGCAGCGAGACCCTCCAGTGGGCAAAATATGACACCCGGAACCAGACACATATGTGGGTATGTCTGATGAGCTGCGTGAGTAACTAGCTGTTTTGCGCGAGTGATTTGACCCTCGAGATGACCTCTAATGAAAAAACGTTCAACATGAAAGATGTTCGTCTCATCGAAACGGTCAAGATTGCTTTTGGGCTCGTTTCCATCTGAGATCGTTTGTCATCACAGAAAGGACTCTCAAAGTACAGCCAGTTTAAACCGAACAGTTTTGGAAAGTTCGGATAAAACCAGTCCGAATATGACTAGGGTTTTGGACGTGAATTGATATAATTTTCTTGTAAAGAAAGCCTAGATAAATTCTTTGCTTGTACGGGATGTCCATCCGCCTCTTATATATGTTGGGGGTGACGGCCGATTGGAACAACACACAATCGAACAAATCAATATACTACTTTTTCAGTCTACGTTTTATCTCCTCACCGTTTTTCTCTCTTGTTCTTCGCTGTTCTTCGTGTTTGAGAGCTGCGAACCCCGAGGTTCTAGGGGCGAGCGAATCGACCTAAGGCAGCCCATAGCCACCGCAATCCCTGACGGGGTCCCTCCCGGGTGCGCGGGGTTTCGGGTCTGCAAAAGCGTCCGTCGACTATCTTGCGTATCGCGCTGTCGGTCGGGTCTCCTTCGACGTGAGCTGTGGTGCATTATCCCTAGCGTCGAGGATACACGTGACGTGTATGTGTGTCAACACAATCATTCTTCAATCTTCCGCTTCTATAAAGAACAAGAGAATACATGCGACATCATTCTCTGAATCTGAGGCACCAATGAGTCCACAGAAGATTATGAAGCCAAAGAAGAGACAATTTTTGAATGGTGATGCCCAAAAAGGCAAGATAAACGAAAATGTTATATGGAACTATGGTTCAGCCGAACCTATGCTCGACACCATTGATCTCTGGACACTTTTTATAAGGATCTATGCATGATTGATTAAAAAATGTATGATGGGAGTTGTTTGCATGTTAAACAATGCATGACGCGGATCCACATGTAGTAGGATGTTGAATTGTACGGCGTCGACCATAGGTTCGGCTGAACCATGGTCCAAAATCACGCCTCTCCAAGATAAAGCTTTGGCTTCTGATAAACTGACAGTTATTTTTTCAAGCAAAAAAAAATTGACAGTTATTTCATTGTAACCTTTTTTTTGTTTGTTTGTTTTTTGTGTGAAGGGAAGGAGAGCATGAAGAAGGTGGCACTGCTGAAACGTGAAGTGAGCCACCAGCATTGGCCACACCCTTGTTAAGTCATATCTAGGCCATCTAATTAATGATACCAGGGAGATGTTAGGAGAGAGGGAGCTTGTTTTGAGCAAGATTGATAGCATGCAGAAGAGGGCTGCAGATCGATTAGCCTATTTGTCGAGAGCGGAGCACCTGACCGACTTGTGGTTGCAGGATGCTCCAAATGCTCTGACTAGCCTGCTGGCTACCGATTGTAATCCTGTTACTTAATTAATAAAGTTTTCATTTTCACCACATTTTTTTATGTTTTCTGAACTTCTATGTTTTTTTTTTGTGCTCGGAATTCTGTGCTTACTAGCCTTGCAGAAATTGCGCTTACCGTTAGCTATTTGAGTTGCAGTGCAAAGCTGTGGTTCCAGAAGTCTTTGCTAGTGAAATCTTTGAATGGACCAGAGGCCTTGCTCTCCGGAGTCCGGAGCTGTGTTAACAAGTGTATAATTAATTGATTAGACACTTCGGCAATTATCCAATTACTGAAAAGGCTTCAACTAGCAATCACTTGACACAATATTAGCAGTTGCCAACTGATATTTACCTGCACCCAGCCCAGATGTCTAATGTAGACAAGCGCACTTATGAGTCCCCCTGAGCTAACAATTCTGCTGGCAGCTCAGTTGCCTGAGGTACTGTGATTTTTATCTCCTACTTGAAGGTGGCCAAGATTGGATTCTACGACCCTAAAAATACATGTATGTTCAGGTTCATAGTCACTTGAGCTGCCAATTTCAGGATACCGCCTTAGTGAATGTTTTTTTTTAGAAAAAGAGGATGACCCCTGGCCTCTGCATCTGAAAGATGCATGAGGCCACTTTATTGATTATTTTCGAGGACCTTACAAAGTATTACAACAATATGCCTGAATCCGCCATCTCGGCAACATATGCCACTACTCCTATCCATATAATGAAGGGGTGCTAGCTGGGGCAAATACCCAGACCACTCACCTAAGCCTATCATCAAAAGCCAGAAGCCCCAGCCGAGCCACATACCGGGTCTGGGGCATAAATTGGTCTGACGCACTCACATGTGTCGTCGCCGCCATCTTTCACAGGTCCGTTTTCAGAGCAAATATTGAGGCTTCTACCTTGTCAGGCCACTCTGCCATCGATGCCACCATGACGCCAGACAACTACCTCCTCCTGCGCGAGTCCATCACGCGCATCAGGCGCCGAGTCTCCACTGCGCCACGCCGCCGAGATCCGCCGTCATCAATGTATAGGATGAAGCACCGCTCCACCAAAAAAGCCGCCCGCTGGTCTCTCGATCCCGTGTACGCCTCCAAAAATGACACCCCCAAGGAGGAAACAACACCAACACGCCGCCGTCATCCAATCTACTGATTTAGGGTATTCCCCGGACGTAGCGGATAGAGGTCTGGAGCTTCTCCACGGCGATGCCTTCAAGAAGGTAATGACACAAAAGAGTGCCGCCAACGCCGGTCTTGGCATCAAGCCGAGAATGAGGTTTTCATCCGGATCCGCTCGAAGAACCTCCATCAAGCATCGTGTGCACGGGTCACCGCCGATCTGTGCCACCACACAACGAGCAGGCCGCACCGGCCAGATCTCATTTGTCCGGAGGGCAAACCACGCATGGCGCCGACCCAACCACCAGGCCCTCCATTGCCGCCACCGCCGATCCGAGGTCAGATGGTCCGTCGCCGCAGACCCGGCCGCCGCCGTCGAACACAGCAAAGGCCGCTGCCCGAAGCAGGACCGGCCTCCGCACCCGCCACCATCGCCGCCCTAGGCCGAGGCGGTCGCCGCGCAGCCGCCGGTCAAGGCAGGCCCGCCATGCCACCAAGGCCGTGCCACCACACGCCGCGGGGCTCCGCACCGTCCCCATGGCGCAGGAGAGAGGGAAGGCCATCGTCGTCAGCCCCCGGGGCTATAGGCCGGCGGCGGCGGAGGGAAGGATGGAAGGACGGGGAGCCCCCGGCGGCTAGGGTTGCGAACCCGCCCGAGTCGTCCGAATGGGGGCAACGCGGGGGGAGCGGGCGAGAGACCGCCTTAGTGAATGTAGAATCAAAGTTCCAATGAAGTAAAATAACCCAATCACCGTTCACCTGACAAGAGAATTTTTTGGAACAATATCTTCCATTCTATTTTTGACATATCGAAAACAACTTGACTAGCTCCCTTGTCCCTCCACAGCAAAAAAAAACATAGAGCTCAAACAGCATATGACACGAAGTGAGGTGAGGTTCCATGAGAATGTAGCAGTGAGTCTTTTTTCTTCCACTCCCAAACGGCAAAGGTCACGTTGAAATATCAGGATGAAAGCATTCATACTAATAATATCGGCGAGATTGCTACAATAAAAAGAGAAACCACATATTACAGTCCCCACTTGAATCAGCAACAATTTTTTGTACAACCTCCTGCAGTTGCTTCAACTGCATATATATTTCTTGGCCGGCGACTGCAATTTTCAGAAAAGCGCGAGCACTATCAACCGCGGAATCTTGGACGTCCACCCCCACCGACAAAACCTCACCCACTTTCGTCGGCCACCATGTTAAGCGAAGCGAGCTTCTAGCAAAATACACAGGTGATCCATCTTGGGAACTCATGCTTCTGAATTTCAATTACACACATCAAGGAAAAGGAGGCAGAGGAGTCAAGTTATGCAGTAGACAAGGACGATGGGTTGGGTAGTATGGTACGTTGCGCGTGCCGGCGACGAAGGCCTCCACCTCCGGCCTCCTGCACGAGCATTCTTCTGGTTATAGTCACATATATACTCTACCAAAGGAACAGGCGGTTGTACAGTTACATAGGATCGCAGAACGGCACCCTCACGGGGAAAACAAGGGTGTTCTTACAGCAACCGAGCCATCCGAAAGGAGGATGAGGTTAAACACCAAGGCAGAGAGAGAGAGACAGCAAAAAAGAAGAAAAACATCGAAAAAGGAGACCAGGTTCAGAGGTGCTCAGTTTCACCTGATGATTCAGGTGTACATGTGGCGACCCAAGTTGCCATTGAGCGTTTCTTCACTACGATGGTCTTTTAAATGTGGGGTGAGAGAGGTTCGAACTCTCGAGCTCAGGATCGCTCGCTGTTAGATAGCTATGAGACCTGCGCGCTAGCCAACTGCGCCACCACCCCACTTGTTGTTTTGGGAGCGGAACAAACATACTTGTTAGCCACGACAGCACCGTACAAATCATGGATTAAATTCAAGGGATGTTAATATCTTGCCAATTCCCATCCATCTTCAAGTTAATTTTTTTGCGGGGATCTTCGGTTAAATAACGTGATGAGATTTTAACACAACTTTGAATTAGTTAATCAGAGATCCGCGTTACAAAAGCAAACACACAACGATTATGTATACCGCTTGTGAGGCCCTCCATTCACGGATAAGGCAGGAGAAGAAGATGGTGCTGGTCTTGAGAGCGTGATGCCGCCGGCACCCGACCGACTGGTCGTTGTCGTCGTCGAGGATGGAGGAGTAGACGGTGTACAAGGACAAGACGAGCCCGACAGAAACCAGCAGGCTGTTGCTCCGGCAGTGCACTCGTCCACGTCCGCCGGCGCCGGGGCGGCTGCGGCTGACATGGCGCCCTCGGAGCCAGAGCCGAAGAAGCCTTCTTGGAGTAGCTGCACCATATTGGCCCTGGCCACTCAGCTGAGGCAGCCGGCGACGATCTGGCGGCGAAGACCACGGTCCACGGCGGTGGCGCTGGTCGTAGATACTTGTGTTCTCTCTCTCTTGTGGGAGATTCAGTAGGTGACAGTAGGATAGGGGTGCCAACGGTGTCTGATTATATGTATGCAGGCAGAGGAGTACTTCATACCAATTCTCAGATCATTAAAATCCAGAACCCGAAGCTGTGTTAGCTCAAGAAGACTTCTGGAGCATGATCAAGATATTTTAGGCAATGTATCTCATGTGAAATTCGAACCTTTGTGAGCCTGAACATCGTTTTTTTTTGAGAAATCACCGGGGGAATGTTTGGGCAGTAACTTAGATTAGGGAGGAAAGAGATGAAGGCGCAGCAGTGCGGAGATTATTAGGGCTGCAACAAAAGCTCGAGGCTCGTGAGCTGCTCAAGATCAACTCGTATTTTGGCTCGACTCGAGATCGACTCAAAAAGAAATGAGCTGAATATGAACACTTTAGGTAGCTTGATCGAGAAACGAATTGATCTTGAGCCAAGACTGGCTCGCTTGATTTTAGCTTGATGACTCGATATCATATAATTATATTATATAATTTTGATATATGTTAAAAAATGGGTAATTTATTACCATATAGATAATCAAAATGTGTATATTACCACATATGGCGTGTACCATTTTTCTCTATTTTACCTACCAGTACCAAACACGGAACCTAAATTAAGTGGAGAGAAAATTTGCCCCAATATGGTGTGTGGTCAGCCATGTGTTAAATGTCATGTTATTTTTAACGAAAGTTTGAGAGCAAAATGCACCTTGATATTTCTTCTCTTTCTAGTTCATCTACTACCTCCGTCACGGTTTAGAAGACGCGGTTGAAAATTCTCTGGGACCTAGGTGGTTATCTATTGGTTATGAGATGGGCTAAAAAATAGCATTCACACTACGCATGCATATAAAGATGGGCTAAAAAATAGCATTCACACTACGCATGCATATAGAAATAGTACTAATTAGCTACTAGAAATAAATGCAATGCGTCCTAAACTTTGTCTATTGTGGAAACGTACGCAAATTTAACTATGCCTTCTAAACCGTGATGGAGGGAGTATGATCTCTTGCTATTAAAAACTAGTCTGTAGTTGATAAAGAATAAGTGAAGTTATACAATGGTTTCTTATGTTTGTCTTGTGGCCTATCTTGTTCAAAAAATTTCCTTAGATTATTAAAACAATTATCTTATTTAGCTCGAAACTAGCTCGAGATCAACTGAATTTTAGTATAAGTTGAGTTGAGACTAATCCAACTCGCTCAAACTCGTTTGCATCCCTAGAGATTACTTGTTGTGCAGAACCAAAAAAGAAAAAAGTAGAAGAGACCAGGTTCAGGGTTGCTCAACTCAATCTGAAGATTCTCTGGGACCTAGGTGGTTATCTATTGGTTATGAGATGGGCTAAAAAATAGCATTCACACTACGCATGCATATAAAGATGGGCTAAAAAATAGCATTCACACTACGCATGCATATAGAAATAGTACTAATTAGCTACTAGAAATAAATGCAATGCGCCCTAAACTTTGTCTATTGTGGAAACGTACGCAAATTTAACTATGCCTTCTAAACCGTGATGGAGGGAGTACGATCTCTTGCTATTAAAAACTAGTCCGTAGTTGATAAAGAATAAGTGAAGTTATACAATGGTTTCTTATGTTTGTCTTGTGGCCTATCTTGTTCAAAAAATTTCCTTAGATTATTAAAACAATTATCTTATTTAGCTCGAAACTAGCTCGAGATCAACTGAATTTTAGTATAAGTTGAGTTGAGACTAATCCAACTCGCTCAAACTCGTTTGCATCCCTAGAGATTACTTGTTGTGCAGAACCAAAAAAGAAAAAAGTAGAAGAGACCAGGTTCAGGGTTGCTCAACTCAATCTGAAGATTCAAATGTACATGTTCAAATGTACATGTGGCGACCCAAGTTGCCACTAAGCGTTTTTAGCTCGAAACTAGCTCGAGATCAACTGAATTTTAGTATAAGTTGAGTTGAGACTAATCCAACTCGCTCAAACTCGTTTGCATCCCTAGAGATTACTTGTTGTGCAGAACCAAAAAAGAAAAAAGTAGAAGAGACCAGGTTCAGGGTTGCTCAACTCAATCTGAAGATTCAAATGTACATGTTCAAATGTACATGTGGCGACCCAAGTTGCCACTAAGCGTTTCATCACAACACTGGCCTTTTTTTGTTGTTTGGTGGGGTTATTGAGTCTCGAACTCAATACCTTTGGTTCTCAGAGCTACGAGCCATCCAACTGCGGCACCACCCGAGTTGTTGGATCCCAACCGAAACAAGCGTAGAGTACTTGTTAGAAAGAAACAGAACGATGCAAAACATAGACCGGCGATGGCCGCCGTGGCGCGCCCTTGGCTTTGGCTACCAACGGAGCCAGAGCCGAAGACGACGGCGGTGGCCCTGATCATTGCCATTGCTGAATTCTGAAAAATACTTCCTCTGCCCCCTGGGGAAGAATAAGATGCAGCACAGCAGCAGCTGACAGTAGGAGAGCCATTTACTTGTGGGTGTCCAGGCAGAGGCAGCAGGTCCCTCTTTTTTCCCGTACATGTCCAGGAAACAAAAGAGCGCCATGCTCTTCGTCAAGCTTGATATTGCAAAGGCGTTTGACAGTGTGTCCTGGCCATACCTGCTTGACATGCTCCGCGTGAGGGGGTTCGGTTCGCGGTGGTGTGAGTGGATGGCCATGCTGCTTGCGTCATCTTCATCGCGTGTGTTGGTCAACGGAGTGCCTGGCCAATTCATTATACACCGGCGCGGATTGCGGCAGGGTGACCCGTTGTCCCCTTTCCTCTTCATCCTCGCTATGGAGCCCCTCCAGCGGCTCCTTGACGTGGCCGTCGACGAGGGAGTGCTCTCTAAGCTGCGTGGCCGCATGCCTTCGCTCCGCGCTTCATTGTACGCGGATGATGTGGCTCTTTTTATCAACCCGGTGAAGACGGAGGTTGCAGCCCTGCGCGCGATCCTCGCGGCGTTTGGATTGGCCTATGGGCTCAAGGTCAACTTCCAAAAAAGTGCCGTGCTTCCCATCCGTTGTGAGCACCTTGATGTGGTCGATATCGTGTCGCCACTGGAGGCAAGGGTAGCTAGTTTCCCATGCAAGTTCCCGGGTCTATCACTCTCGCTGCGCTCGCTTCGCAAGTTGGAGCTGCAACCGCTCCTGGACAAGCTGCGTGCCCGCCTTGCCTGTTGGAAGGCTAGGCTGCTGACCCTTGCGGGTAGACTGGTGCTCCTCAACTCGGTGCCGTCAGCGTCCACGGTCTACTGGCTGGCCGTGTTTGCCTTGCCATCTTGGGCGCGCAAGGAAATCGATCGGTTGCGCCGTGCATGGCTATGGCATGGTGAGGAAACGTACCATGGGGGGCACTGCAAAGTGGCATGGGGGCGCGTGTGCCGACCACGGGAGTTGGGTGGTCTGGGCATCATCGACTTGGACCGGTTTCGGGTGGCCCTTCGCCTGCGATGGCTCTGAGCAGAACGGACGGCGGACACGCCCTGGCTCGGGCTTCCTGCCCCGGTGACCTTGCCGGAGCGTCGCATGTTCGCAGCGGCGTGCGCGGTTACGATCGGCGACGGGCGCCGTGCGAGTTTCTGGTACGACAGCTGGCTCCCCGATGGCGCGCCGTTCTTATTCGCCCCGGAGCTATTCGAGGTGGCTCGATGCAAGACGCGCTTTGTGCATCAAGCGTTGGCCGGCGACAAATGGGTCCAGGACCTGCGTGGCAGGGTAACCAGTCGGTCTCTGCCGTCGTTCGTTCGGCTATGGGTTAACATCCGATCTATACAGCCCCTAGCCGCTGGCGTTGCGGACGGCTTCCGATGGAGGCTCACGGAGAACGGCGCCTACTCGTCTGCCTCAGCGTATCGGCTGTTCTTCATAGGCTCGACATTGTTCCACTTCAGAAGGAAATCTGGGCGGCGTGGGCACCGGCGAAGTGCCGTCTGTTCGCCTGGCTGCTCACCCAGAGGCGGATCCTTACGATGACCGGTTGTTGGCTCGACAATGGCCAAACTCATATTTTTGCCCGCTATGCTATCACAGCTTGGAGACGGCAGTGCACTTGGCCATGGAGTGCCCATGGGCGCGGCAACTATGGTCGCAGGTGGCCGACAGGTTTGGCGTTCCAAAGCTCCAGCCAGCTGCGTGGAATAATTCTCCCTCTCTTACGACCTGGTTCAGCAAGTTGAGTTGCGGCCCGACTTTGACAAAATTGGCACGGTCGGTGGCCCTGCTGACCTTGTGGTGGACCTAGAAGAAGCGTAATGCTCGCATCTTCGATGACGGCGTCGAACGTTCGACAAGGCAGGTGTTGCACCTCCTTCTAGCGGAGGCACGCGATTGGGCACTGGCCGGTGGCCGGCACTTGTTGCTGCGAGAATAGAATTTCATGGCTGGCTCTCTAGCCGTCTTGTTTTGTTTTTCGTTCGTGTTGTTTTGAACCTGCTCGCTGGCTAATGCGCTAGCTTGCAACCTGTAACCGGCTTCTTTGCCCTCCTTCTAATCAATCGATATGCAGCTCTCCTGCGTTTATTTCAAAAAAGCTTCAGGAGTAGTGCAACGCAGCTGATGGTTCAAGCCAAAATAGCATCAGAAGTATGCTGTCCAAACTTGATGTCCCACAAATAACTTTACATGGAAATGATGAAAACACTCGAATCAATACCTACAGTGGCGGAGCTTGACAAGAATCTATGGGGGGGGGCAATGACCAAAAAAAAAAAAAACCTAACCAACGGCAACAAATCAGAACTTGTAGCCTTGAGGCAAATTTATACTTATTATTACTCATATTGTTCACAAAGTACACATATGATTAGCAGTATATATACTCCTTAAGAGAACTAACTACATCAAAATATACAACTTGTCTACTTATCTACTACCACTATAAAAGAAAGAGAGGGCGGAGAACCAGATCATCCTATCCACCGAAACCTGCAATCTGATGGTCTACATCCCTCCAGCATACTAAACGCGTTTTACGCTTTAATTACCCACCATGCCATCTACTATCTACTACTCCTATAAAAGGAAGAAAGGGGCAGATCCAAACAATCTGCACCGTATAATTCTCAGATTTAGCGTCCCAGATTCATTCCATGTTTAACACCAAGCCACTAACCACGTCTTATCGCTAAACGATTTGGGTGCCGAAAAATAAATCCCGTCCCGTCCCGATGCCCTCGCCCCACCCACGCCACCCTCGAGGCCGTAACCTCCCCTGCCTCTTCCCCGTCTCACCTCGCCGCCGATACACGCCCCAACCGCCACGCCTGCCCTCCCAAACATCGCCGCCGTGCGCATCATCGCCGCCGCACGCACGCAACACCTCACATCACCGGGACCACAGCCTGTCCAACTGGAGTTCCCACCGACCGCTCCACCGTCGGCCTGACTGTACGTCAGGGCGCTCGTCGCCGGCGAGGCACGCGGGACCTGCTGGTGCCGTTGGGGACTTGGACGCACGCGGGATGGCGGCCGCTGGCGAACGTGGCCGCGCCTCAGATCGGGGCGCGCGGCAGCCCAACGACCTCTCTGCTGCCGCCTCCGCCCTCCTACGGCTGCTCCATCCATGGGTACCTAGCCACCATGGCATCTCAATCCCTTCTTTTGTTGTTTGTTTTTCAGATTAATACGGATAGTTGTATGCTATTGTGGATAACCCAATCCCTCTACCTCTCATTTCCTTCGTCTGTTGTTTGTTTTTCAGATTAATATGGACATGTTGTATGCTATTGTGGATAACCAAATATAGCAAAACTTTGGCCTCCTTTTCCTGTAGTTAGGCGACTTCAGGAGCATAGCAACACAACGGGAAGGTAAGCAACGAAACTTCAAATGTATGAGTTGCTTGGACTGCAAATGCTTGGACTACAAATTTCTGAAATCCTCACTAATCAGGAATTCAATATGTCCTCATAAAATTTCAGGAATCCTGATGGCAACTGTTTGTATGTGTGCCTAAACGTCTATGCTGGTAAATTGTTGGTTAGAGAATCCAAAATTGGTTTGCTTGTTCTCTGAGTATAGATGACCGTTTTAGTGTTGAAATTTAGATCTTGGCTATTGGTTTACAGTTTGCTGCCAATTTCTTCTGTGTTCACACCTTGTGTACATCCAATACAACGAGCAGTGAATCAGCTTTAGTTATAGAAACATATATCATGTGCTTTTTTTAGAGATTTGATCTGGATAAGTGAGGGCCTTGGGACACTAATGAAACAATAACAATATCTAATATCTGGTGGATTGTCTTCTGCGGGAATAATGAATATGACTAACCCATTTCTAGAATCTGCAGCATCACTAAAACTCTGAATCACATTGGCCTGTGCATCAAGTTTCAGGAAAACATGATGAGGTAAATAGAGAAACTTTCATGGATATTAGATGGCAGTTACACATACAACATTATTATTCTATCATAGCCTAAATAATTGGATTAAAGTTTAGCCCTTTTGGAAGAAGAATAGGGATGATAGTAGGATTGATTTCTGATGTTAGAACTATTAATCTTAAAGTTGTTGACCGCCCTTTAATAACAACCCACACCTTCGCTATGGAAAACATATATTTGTTACCACATAGTAATAAAAATGGTGTGCTTTAAACATGGTTGTTGCAAAACACATAAACGGAGATTGCACTGAGACACACATATATGAATTGTGCACATTGGTCTCGGGCTACAATTTGAGTGCATGCGTTGCTTACAATGAACTGCTGAAACTCTTGCTTTCTCTCTATTCTAATGATAGAAGCAATGGCACATAGCTCACACTCCACTTTTATTTGTGTTATTGTGATATTTTTCTTTTCATCGAAATCTTGACTTTGGACATATTTGTTGTTTTTTTATATTGGTGCGACCTTGTCCGCCTTATATTGTTTGGTGATTACAATATAAATTCCCCAGATAGTGCAAAAGTGGACAGTTTAGCCATTGAATAGTAATTATTCTACTGAATTGCAATGAAACACTCTTCATACTTCTTGGACTACTACATGGCATGATCCTGAGCGTTATTACCTTGCTGCTGCCTCATGGAATTTCTTGTGTGCCACACTGCATGATCCTGAGGTTAGCCTCAACATAGTTTTATGATTTTCTTTTTTGTGCCTTTGGAGCTCTTGTTTTTTTATGCTTTTCTTTTCCATGTTTCGCAAACGATCAACCCAAATAGGTAATTTTTGTTTTACTGCTTTAGGAGTACTCGCTATGTGTCAACAGATAACTGAAGTCTGGTTGCGTCTATGAACACTTGGAGATTTTGTAGTACTTTTTCCCGGGAGATAAGCTAGCATGAGTAATAGATGACCAACAGTAACTAATTGCATTTTTTTGCTTGATGGCCTTATTGTCTTGTAGGAAGGCCTCTGCACCCCCTCCCGACAATTGACACGCTGCATCTCACCTGGCCACCCCGCATCCCCTTCTGAGATTGCTTCTCCCATTGAGAGTGAAACTGTTCTATGAAATTTGAGATGTATATACATTCAGATGAATGCAGTTTCATCCATTGCTGAAAGAAATGTGATATCCAATTTCAGGTTTTCTGAAGCCACGATCAGCTGGGGATTGGATAGCAGAAGCATGGCGTGTATAAGATCTGAACATTGAAGACATGCAATGCAGCTCAATGGTATGCCTTCCTCGGTTCCTTGTAATCTTTGAAGCCTAAATTCTGAACTGTTTTTTTATACAAGCCTAAATGTTCTCACGTGTTATTGCGTTTGTACAAGACAACATGAGTACAACTTCTACAAAAGTATTTTGGACTGTTTTGTGTGCATCGGGCAACGCATACATTAAGTTGTCGCCATTGCCCATCATCTCATAAACTATTATGGGAAGTATGGTTTCGTTTTATCCCATATATCAGTATATTAAGTATGTTACCTTCTATATAATGTTGGTGATTTGTCCATGGAAATATTTAATTAAACAATGTTTATCTTCTGCATCTTTTTTATATCTTTTTACCACGACAGGGATGGAGCTCTCGGCGATGTGGAGCTCAATGTCTTTCAGGTTGTTCTATACAGTGTTATTAGTGTTTTAATATATACTTATTTGCATAAGAAGTTTGCATATGTTAGTTATTCCTCTCGTCAATGGAAATATCCTCCCTTCAATACAATAAATAAATTCAATGTTCATGCGCTAAATGAAAATCGTTAGTTCATTATTACTACATTATTATCAGCTATTGATTTTGTAGTATTTATTAATTAGTAGTGCTTCACTAGGATGAACATGTATTTTCTTCTCCGCAAAAGAATGATTTTTCAATGGTTTTTCCGGGCTGTTTATTTTTCAGAAATTGTGACCTGCTGAATCCTTTTTCCCTTACTGCACACATGCACATCATTTTAATTTTGTGTGCACTTCCCAACTTGTTAGTGCCATCGTACCATGTTTGTTAGTCATGCTTTACTTATTATTTGGGCACCTTGGGGTAGCATCTTGCCAATGTTTGTTCAGAACGGTGAATACATGTTCAAAAGCACTCGAAATCATATTACCTTTCATTATGTTGGAAGGAAAAAACCTTTAAAACTGGATATATGTTTCTTTACCCTGGAAAAGCACCAGTTCAGCAGTTGATTTTTTCAAATGCATGTCCTCAGCATAGTAGTTTTGCAGGATATAGGCAACGATCGATACTTGATAGAAGACATGACAAGGCTCCCTGACTTACATGCTTGCCCCTGGCTGTGATGTCACACGGACATTGCTTTGGCGCCAGCTCATTCCACATTCTGGAAGTGTGCACTGGTGTAAGAACGCTGACACTTAAAACTATCCTTAATTTGTTTATATCTTTGTAAAGCACTTATAATGCTTGAGTTATCAGGTTAGTGACATAAAAACAATACGCGCTTGCACTTTCAGGCATACCTAGACTTGATTGCCAGTTTCTCTACTCTAGGTGTTGGTTTAATACTAATACCTTGTCTTCAAACTTTAACCGTGGAAATTCTATGGCTCATGTAAGTGCTAATACTTTCATCTTCAAGTTTAGCAAAGTGACGTACTATTTTCTAATGTATGTGAGGATATATGGTGCTTTATTGCCTGGCAGGCTCAATCTTGATGACACAATTAGAGTAAGTACTTGGAGAAAATTTTATTAGTTACGATATCTTTTTAAGAGGTTTCATTGACAGTGAAGTCCAAAGGTAGAGCTGAACATTATCATGCTTAAGAATTTATGTGACTTCTATAATAGTGTTTGTCGTACCAGCTCTTTTACAGAACAAACATATTTTCTGTAGTATCCTAGCTTTAAACTATTTCCCGATGTTCTTTTGTAAATTGTGCTGATGCATGTCGAAGTACTCAGGCAGTCTGATAATTTATCATTCATCTCTTTTTCGCCATGAAATGTATTGGTTAATCTTACAAAGTTGATATGCTACTCACTTCAGGCACAGACTCCATGCCCATCGAGTTGCATTTGTGATCAGCCAACACACTGTAAAACTGATAAACTTGTGCTCGATCGCCTCTAAGAAGTAGAAATTAGTGAATTATCAGGAACTGAACATGAACGTGATTTTGTGCAACGGTTATTCAGTTGGGCAACAACCTTAAAAAAGTTGACAATATCTTTTCATCACTCGATCACGAAAGCAAGGCCAAGGGGTTGTTCCAGATGTTATGAAGCTTGTCCATATTGGAACTATGTATTGAATTTTATGTGCACCGCTGCTTGGTGGGGAAAGTTCTATGTGTTCCTGGAGATTAAAACACTGATTTGTCAATTCTCTTCGCAAGCTTCTGGTTTGTGTGGTCCTGTTGTTCGCATGCTCGGGAGTCAGGAGTGGTGACGAATTCATGTTGTGATAATATGTCGATGCTGTTGAGACTGTCTTTCTAGGACGCGTGTTTACCTCTGTAATCTGTATGAAACTATGGATTCTAATTAATTTGCTAAAATAGTAGCTGCTTACCCTGATTTCTAATAGCATTTGTTAGGTGGGGCGCATTGCTGTTTATTAGTTGAATGGTGATTTCTGCTGAATTTCTGTTATTGTAATGGTATATGTGACTGTAAGTTCATTCTTTCGATATCATTTGCTGGAATGTGTAAAGGTATGGCTCTTTCATGATTTGAACCTTGCACCGGTAGGGTATCCACAACACTATGTATGATCTAAACAATGGGTGAGAATATTTATTGGAGCATTTGTTTCAAACAAATGATTTTAAGCGTAAGATATTTCTAATATTTAAGTATGCGTGATGTATTTTAGGTAGTACTGTCTCAACATTATGTGCCTGATTGTTATTGAAATTAACAAAATATTTAAAATTATAGTGAAAATGTACAATCTCCAATAATACAATGGGTATTAATATTTATATTTGTTAAGACGTGCGTTGCACGTGCCGCTTACTAGTAAAGCTCAAATTCAAACGTCAATGACATTCTGTGAGCCAATTAACAACTATAAGAGGACAGATCAACAGAAGAAATTTCGTCATACATGCACACTACACACGGGGATCCAAATTCCAATATTCCAATATTTCAACACTGCACACAGGGATCCAAATTACAACAAATTTCAGCCTCCAAATTCTAGCTTTGCCCTCAGTTTCCCTAATTTCATCGTACATGCAACACTGCACACGGGGACCCAATTTCCAATATTTCAACGTTGCAATTGAGCTGGGCACATGGCACCTACAAAATCCAGTAGCAAAATTCGTATGGGGCGGAGCGGCCGGTGTCGCCGGCCGGCCGGCCGACATGGACGGCCACCGGATTGGCCAGTGGGAGCCGAAGACAACAGTCTCAAGCGCGGTCTTGTCCCCCCTCCCTCGTTGCCGGGATGTTTGCCCACGGCGCATGTAGATCAGTGCGAGCTTCTAGCCGGCGTCGAGCCGTCGAGGCTATGCCGCGGCAGGGTGGCTGGTCGCCTAGTTCGTCGATGGATGCTACCAGCCTTGCTAAGCGTGGTTGGAAATAGAGGTGAAGCAACCGAGCCAGCAGTGTGGATGAAGCCTGATGATGCGATTGTGTGTGCATGTGCATGTCAGGATGGACTTTTCACAAAGCTCCAGGGGCCATTACTACCTGGTAAAAATTAAATCTCATTTTGGCTGGGGGGGCCACGGCCCCCTCACACTTGTACATAGCTCCGCCGTTGAATACCTATACGGTACGGATCACATCGATTCAACGATAAAATAACGTACGTATACTCAGAAGTTTGTATCATATAGTACATTTGTAGCCATTCATTTTCTTCTCTTTCTTGCGAGTAAATAGCGTAAAACTACTATTTTACAGGCTAGGGTTCCAAAAAACTATCGAATTTTATTTTTTCTTAGATAACTAACAAATGGGTGGTCATCTGTTTCAAAAAACCCAAATCGTCGAGTCTTTATCAGTTGATCACGATTATGCCAGGTTGGGCCCACGTGTAAGATAACCGTTTGTTTGACCATTTACTTTGACCGTTAACTTACATCTGGGTCCCATATGTCAGTTTTGTAAAAAGCAATTGGGTCCCTACAAGTTTTCTGAAAAGGCAATCAAGTCCCTATGAGTTTTCTGAAAAAAGCAATCGGGTCCCGTGGCAGCCTGGAGCTCGACCCCGCTCGGCAGGGTAGCGCTGCCTCCTCCGGTCGGCGAGCCACGCCCGCAGCGGCCGCCATGCAGTGCCTCGCCTGCGGCTGCCGCCACACCATGCCTCACCTGCACCGCGGCGGCCGCCGCCACGCCGTGCCTCGCCCGCGGCCGCCGCCATTCCCTGGCGCGAGCTCCTCAAGCTCGACGCAGATGGCCTGCGCCGCTGCTGGAGTGCCGCGGGCGAGGCCGACCTCGGCGCAACCGTCGCCACCAGGAGCTCCGGCTTAGGGGGGGGGGAGGTTCGCCGGCTTGGGAGGGGAAGGGGGTCGCCGGCTCGGGAGGGGAAGGGGGACGCCGGCTCGGGAGAGGAGAGGTTTGGCACAGGAGGCACAGAGGAGGAAGAGAAGAGAGAGAGAAAGAAGAAAGAGAAGAGGAAGAGGAAACTTACATATGTGCCCCACATGTAAGTTAACGGTCAAACTAACAGTTTGTTTAGCCTTGGGCCCAACCTGTCATAATCGTGATCAACTGATAAATACTCGACGATCTGGGTTTTTTGAAATAGCAGACCACCCATTTAGTAGTTATCTAAGAAAAAAATAATATCCGGTAGTTTTTTGGAAGCCTAGCCTGTAAAGTAGTAGTTTTATGCTATTTGCTCCTTTCTTGCTATGCTAGCTAACCATGGGATACTCCTCACAGTTATTAGAGAATATATGAATTATATCAGTGGATTCTAAAAGAGTGCAGAGACTGTTCATCAATACCAATAAGATATTCATTCATCCGAAGGTTCATAGCTATGCGTTGTTACTCCCATTTCCCACTATCAATATTCCCATGCCCATAAATAAAGAACAAAAAAAAATGATAACTCAAGAATATATTAGCCCATTTCAAATAGAAAAGTGAGAATCAACATTTACAAGTTGATGTAAGCTCACAAGCAATACATCTCTGATTGCACGAATCAATTCATTCTATTTAGGGATAAGTATATTTTTCGTCCTTGAACTTTCGTGATAGTTTAGAAATCATCCCTTAACTTTAAAACCACTAAAACTAAGTTCCTATAATAAACTATTTAAACCGGATAAGTTTCGTCCCTTCAGGTGGTTTCAGTATGATGTGAAATCGGTTTTGATTAAACTGGCCACGTGGCCTGGTTTTTACCCCAACTCGATCCACTTCCAGCGTGGCGGCGCTCACCTCTGTCGTCACCACTACCAACCTGCTCAACGCCGCCCCCGAGATCGCCAAGGAGGTTGCCTCCTCACATGCACGCACATTCTGTTGTGCGCTCAACTACACAGGATCGGCAGCGCTAGCTAGTAGGGGTAATTAACTGATCTTTAGCTAAGGTTGTTGTACAGCACGGCGCAGATGTAAACCTGTGCGATCTATCGATTCCTATAGCTCTTGTTCTACAATATCCATTGTCCAGATGGTAACGAACAGCCTCCGCCTCGAGGACTCCGACACCATGGAGACGTTCCTCTGCATGGTGTCGACGGAGATCCTGCGGGGGGTACGGGCTGATCAAGAGCACGGCCATCGGCGTCTCTACAGACTCGGCCGAGGAGAGCCGCCGATGCGGGACGGCCGGCCTCCTGCCGACCAACACCGAGGCCAAGTCGCCAAGATCGTCGACCCTGAGACCTGCCATGTGCTTCCCTATGAATCGCACCGGCGCGCGAGCTCTGGGTCAGGGGACGCTACGTCATAAAACCAGGCCACATGGCCACTTTTAATCAAACCCGGATCCACATCATGCTAAAACCACCTAAGGGACGAAACATATCCGATTTAAATAGTTGATGAACTGAGTTTTAATGGTTTTAAAGTTGAAGAACGATTTCTAAACTATCACAAAAGTTTAAGAACGAAAAATATACTTATCCCTTCCATTTAAAGCATGCATCAGAAAAGTTTGCCAAAGCATGCATCAGAAAAGTGATTCCATATATTTATCCAATCACTGAAAAGGCTATCAACTAGCAATCACTTTGACACAATATTAGTAGTTGCCAACTGATATTTACACTACCGGAAAACGGGCATACGCCGACGGCCAAAGCTATGCCTACGGCTGCCGTCGGCCTAGTTCGAGATATGCCGACAGCCCAGTCCTGGCCGTCGGCTTAAACTGGCCGTCGGGTTACGTGGACCTATGCCGACGGCCGCCGTCGGCACAGAACGGCCGCCGACCTAGCCGCAGACATGCCGACAGCAGTCGTCGGCATAGATCGGCCGTCGGTATAACTGTGGGCCCGGCGACCCCGCCCGTGACTAGTGGCTAACGCCGTCAAACCTATGCTGACAGTCTGGACGGGCGGCCGTCGGCATATCTCCGCATGCCACGTCACCGATCCACAGCGTAGGTATGCCGACGGTAGACGTCGGCATAGCTGCCACGTCACCGATCCGCGGCACGGCGCCCACCAGAACTCTGCTGTATCTATGCCGACGGCAAAGCCGTCGGCATAGCTATTTTTTACATAATTTTTTTCCATATGTTTTAATGCTTTTTTTACATACATTTTTTTGCATATGTTTTTATGCTTTTTAAAAAATATGTGTTCATGCTTTTTTATATATTATATGAATATATATGTAGTTTGTAATTTTTTCCATAGATTATGAATATATATATATATATAGTTTGTATTTTTTTCGAGCACATTAATAATATGCTGTCATGTTCTTTTGAATATAGGTCCTTCAATTTTATTAAAATCAAAAACAGCTATGCAATAGAAGTTGAGTGGCGGTTGCAAACGCCCGGCACCCGTCTCCGGAGTGTGACCCCCTCACGTCTGCGGTGTGCCCCCCTCACGGACGGCGCCGCCGCCAACATTTGGAGGGCGGAAACAGCCGCATCGGGTCTATACGGAGGGGACGCATCAAGTGTTTCTATGGGATGACCTACCACAACCGGGTGGTGTTGTGGCATGTTCGAAGAGGCGGCCTCGCATCTCCAGGGCGTGGCCCCCCTAACGGACGGCGCCGCCGCCGGCACCTGGAGGGGGAAAACGTACGCATCGGGTCTACACGGAGGGGATGTAGCTGTCGGTTTGGCCCGGATGTTGCTCCCATGTGTCCCTCTGAGCTGACCTGACACAACCGGGTGGAGAGGTCCACTGTTCAAAGCCCGTCCATGAAAAGTCAAAGGGCTAGATCTCGTGGTCAACCGCTCCAGGGTTAGGCGGGACGGGGGCCCTGAGGGGGTAGCAATGCCACCGGAGCGTCGCACTGGCCCCTCATACATGCGGGGTGGTGTGGTGGCATGTCCGAAGAGGCGGCACGCGTCTCCGAGGTTTGGCCCCCCTCACGGACGGCGCCACCGCCGGCACCTGGAGTGGGGAAACGGACGCGTCGGGTCTACACGGAGGGGATCTTGCTGTGGGTCTGGCCCGGTTGTTGCTCCAAAGTGTTCCTATGGGCTGACCTAACACAACCGGGCGGGGAGGTCCGCTGGTCAAAGCCCGTCCGTGCAAAGTCAAAGGGCTAGATCCCGTGGTCAAACGCTACAGGGTTAGGCGGGACGGGGCCCTGGGGGTAGCAATGCCACGGGAGCATCGCACTGGGCCCTCATACATGCGGGGTGGTGTGGTGGCATGTCCGAAGAGGTGACACGCGTCTCGAGGGCGTGGCCCCCCCTCACGGATGGCGATGACACGGTAGAAGACGTTCTGCGATAACGATGCGGCGTGAATATTATTAAATACTCGGAGCGTGATAAAATCATGAGTTTTTTTGCACGACGTGGGCACATGTGCTATAGGAACGATGGTATTTTTTTCATAATTTTTGGTAATGGAGAAGTATCCGAAAAATTTCCTCTACGCGGATTGCCCTTCGCACGTCTACGGCTGTGGCCAGCGGCCTACGGGGCTAGCATGCCGCCAAATCTTGCGTAGGCGGCCTCTCACAAGTCTGGAAGTGTTGTGGCGGTTGCAAACGCCCGGCACACATGTCCGGGGTGTGCCCCCCCCTCATGGAAGGCGCCGCCGCCGGCACCTAGAGTGGGGAAACGGACGCGTCGGGTCTACACGGAGGGGATCTTGCTGTGGGACTGGCCCGATTGTTGCTCCAAAGTGTTCCTATGGGCTGACCTAACACAACCGGGCGGGGAGGTCCGCTGGTCAAAGCCCGTCCGTGCAAAGTCAAAGGGCTAGATCCCGTGGTCAAACGCTACAAGGTTAGGCGGGACGGGGGCCCTGGGGGGTAGCAATGCCACTGGAGCGTCGCACCAGGCCCTCATACATGCGGGGTGGTGTGGTGGCATGTCCGAAGAGGCGGCACGCATCTACGGGGCGTGGCCCCCCCTCACGGATGGCGATGACACGGTAGTAGACGTTCTGCGGTAACGATGCGGCATGAATATTATTAAATACTCGGAGCACGATAAAATCATGAGTTTTTTTGCACAACGTGGGCACATGTGCTATAGGAACGATGGTATTTTTTCATAATTTTTGGTGATGGAGAAGTATCCGAAAAATTCCCTCTACGCGGATTGCCCTTCGCGCGTCTACGGCTGTGGCCGGCAGCCTACGGGGGCTAGCATGCCGCCAAATCTTGCGTAGGCGGCCTCTCACAAGTCTGGAAGTGTTGTGGCGGTTGCAAACGCTTGACACGCGTGTCCGGGGTGTGCCCCCCCCCCTCACGGACGGCGCCGCCGCCGGCACCTGGAGGGGGGAAACGAACGTGTCGGGTCTACACGGAGGGGATCTTGCCGTGGGTCTGGCCTGGTTGTTGCTCCAAAGTGTTCGTATGGCTAACCTAACACAACCGGGCGGGGAGGTTCGCTGGTCAAAGCCCGTCCGTGCAAAGTCAAAGGGCTAGATCCCGTGGTCAAACGCTACAGGGTTAGGCGGGACGGGGGCCCTGGGGGGTAGCAATGCCACAGGAGCGTCGCTCCGGGCCCTCATACATGCGGGGTGGTGTGGTGGCATGTCCGAAGAGGCGGCACACGTCTCCGGGGAGTGCCCCCCCCCCTCACGGATGGCGATGACACGGTAGAAGACGTTCTGCGATAATGATGCGGCGTGAATATTATTAAATACTCGGAGCGTGATAAAATCATGAGTTTTTTTGCACGACGTGGGCACATGTGCTATAGGAACGATGGTATTTTTTTCATAATTTTTGGTAATGGAGAAGTATCCGAAAAATTTCCTCTACGCGGATTGCCCTTCGCACGTCTACGGCTGTGGCCGGCGGCCTACGGGGCTAGCATGCCGCCAAATCTTGCGTAGGCGGCCTCTCACAAGTCCGGAAGTGTTGTGGCGGTTGCAAACGCCCGGCACACGTGTCCGGGGTGTGCCCCCCCCTCATGGAAGGCGCCGCCGCCGGCACCTAGAGTGGGGAAACGGACGCGTCGGGTCTACACGGAGGGGATCTTGCTGTGGGACTGGCCCGATTGTTGCTCCAAAGTGTTCCTATGGGCTGACCTAACACAACCGGGCGGGGAGGTCCGCTGGTCAAAGCCCGTCCGTGCAAAGTCAAAGGGCTAGATCCCGTGGTCAAACGCTACAAGGTTAGGCGGGACGGGGGCCCTGGGGGGTAGCAATGCCACCGGAGCGTCGCACCAGGCCCTCATACATGCGGGGTGGTGTGGTGGCATGTCCGAAGAGGCGGCACACATCTACGGGGCGTGGCCCCCCCTCACGGATGGCGATGACACGGTAGTAGACGTTCTGCGGTAACGATGCGGCATGAATATTATTAAATACTCGGAGCACGATAAAATCATGAGTTTTTTTGCACAACGTGGGCACATGTGCTATAGGAACGATGGTATTTTTTCATAATTTTTGGTGATGGAGAAGTATCCGAAAAATTCCCTCTACGCGGATTGCCCTTCGCGCGTCTACGGCTGTGGCCGGCAGCCTACGGGGGCTAGCATGCCGCCAAATCTTGCGTAGGCGGCCTCTCACAAGTCTGGAAGTGTTGTGGCGGTTGCAAACGCTTGACACGCGTGTCCGGGGTGTGCCCCCCCCTCACGGACGGCGCCGCCGCCGGCACCTGGAGGGGGGAAACGAACGTGTCGGGTCTACACGGAGGGGATCTTGCCGTGGGTCTGGCCTGGTTGTTGCTCCAAAGTGTTCGTATGGCTAACCTAACACAACCGGGCGGGGAGGTTCGCTGGTCAAAGCCCGTCCGTGCAAAGTCAAAGGGCTAGATCCCGTGGTCAAACGCTACAGGGTTAGGCGGGACGGGGGCCCTGGGGGGTAGCAATGCCACAGGAGCGTCGCTCCGGGCCCTCATACATGCGGGGTGGTGTGGTTGCATGTCCGAAGAGGCGGCACACGTCTCCGGGGAGTGCCCCCCCCCTCACGGACGGCGATGACATGGTAGTAGACGTTCTGCGGTAACGATGCGGCGTGAATATTATTAAATACTCAGAGTGTGATAAAATCATGAGTTTTTTTGCATGACGTGGGCACATGTGCTATAGGAACGATGGTATCTTTTTCATAATTTTTGGTGATGGAGAAGTATCCGAAAAATTCTCTCTACGCGGATTGCCCTTCGCGCGTCTACGGCCGTGGCCGGCGGCCTACGGGGGCTAGCATGCCGCCAAATCTTGCGTAGGCGGCCTCTCACAAGTCGGGAAGTGTTGTGGCGGTTGCAAACGCCCAGCACACGTGTCCGGGATGTGCCCCCCTCACGGACGGCGCCGCCGCCGGCACCTGGAGTGGGGAAACGGACGCGTCAGGTCTACACGGAGGGGACCTTGCTGTCGGTCTGGCCTGGTTGTTGCTCCAAAGTGTTCCTATGGGATGACCTAACACAACCGGGCGGGGAGGTACGGTGGTCAAAGCCCGTCCGTGCAAAGTCAAAGGGCTAGATCCGGTGGTCAAACGCTATAGGGTTAGGCGGGACGGGGGCCCTGGGGGTAGCAATGCCACCGGAGCGTCGCACCGGGCCCTCATACATGCGGGGTGGTGTGGTGGCATGTCCGAAGAGGCGGCACGCGTCTCCGGGGCATGGCCCCCCCTCACGGACGGCGATGACACGGTAGTAGACGTTCTGCGGTAACGATGCGGCATGAATATTATTAAATACTCGGAGCGCGATAAAATCATGAGTTTTTTTGCATGACGTGGGCACATGTGCTATAGCAACGATATTATTTTTTCATAATTTTTGGTGATGGAGAAGTATCCGAAATATTCCCTCTACGCGGATTGCCCTTCGCGCGTCTACGGTTGTGGCCGGCAGCCTACGGGGGCTAGCATGCCGCCAAATCTTGCGTAGGCGGCCTCTCACAAGTCTGGAAGTGTTGTGGCGGTTGCAAATGCCCGGCACGCGTGTCTGGGGTGTGCCCCCCCTCACGGACGGCGCCGCCGCCGGCACCTGGAGGGGGGAAACGGACGCGTCGGGTCTACACGGAGGGGATCTTGCTGTGGGTCTGGCCCGGTTGTTGCTCCAAAGTGTTCCCATGGGCTGACCTAACACAACCGGGCGGGGAGGTCCGCTGGTCAAAGCCCGTCCGTGCAAAGTCAAAGGGCTAGATCCAGTGGTCAAACGCTACAGGGTTAGGCGGGACGGGGGCCCTGGGGGTAGCAATGCCACGGGAGCATCGCACCGGGCCCTCATACATGCGGGGTGGTGTGGTGGCATGTCCGAAGAGGCGACACGCGTCTCGAGGGCGTGGCCCCCCCTCACGGACGGCGATGACACGGTAGTAGACGTTCTGCGGTAACGATGCGGCGTGAATATTATTAAATACTCGGAGCGCGATAAAATCATGAGTTTTTTTGCACGACGTGGGCACATGTGCTATAGGAACGATGGTATTTTTTTCATAATTTTTGGTAATGGAGAAGTATCCGAAAAAATTCCTCTACGCGGATTGCCCTTCGAACGTCTACGGCTGTGGCCGACGGCCTACGGGGGCTAGCATGCCGCCAAATCTTGCGTAGGCGGCCTCTCACAAGTCTGGAAGTGTTGTGGCGGTTGCAAACGCCCGGCACACGTGTCCGGGGTGTGCCCCCCCTCACGGACGGCGCCGCCGCCGGCAGCTAGAGTGGGGAAACGGACGCGTCGGGTCTACACGGAGGGGATCTTGCTGTGGGACTGGCCCAATTGTTGCTCCAAAGTGTTCCTATGGGCTGACCTAACACAACCGGGCGGGGAGGTCCGCTGGTCAAAGCCCGTCCGTGCAAAGTCAAAGGGCTAGATCCCGTGGTCAAACGCTACAAGGTTAGGCGGGACGGGGGCCCTGGGGGTAGCAATGCCACCGGAGCGTCGCACCGGGCCCTCATACATGCGGGGTGGTGTGGTGGCATGTCCGAAGAGGCGGCACGCATCTCCGGGGCGTGTCCCCCCCTCACGGATGGCGATGACATGGTAGTAGACGTTCTGCGGTAATGATGCGGCATGAATATTATTAAATACTCAGAGCACGATAAAATCATGAGTTTTTTTGCACAACGTGGGCACATGTGCTATAGGAACGATGGTATTTTTTCATAATTTTTGGTGATGGAGAAGTATCCGAAAAATTCCCTCTACGCGGATTGCCCTTCGCGCGTCTACGGCGGTGGCCGGCAGCCTACGGGGGCTAGCATGCCGCCAAATCTTGCGTAGGCGGCCTCTCACAAGTCTGGAAGTGTTGTGGCGGTTGCAAACGCCTGGCACGCGTGTCCGAGGTGTGCCCCCCCCTCACGGACGGCGCCGCCGCCGGCACCTGGAGGGGGGAAACGAACGTGTCGGGTTTACACGGAGGGGATCTTGCTGTGGGCCTGGCCTGGTTGTTGCTCCAAAGTGTTCGTATGGCTAAACTAACACAACCGGGCGGGGAGGTTCGCTGGTCAAAGCCCGTCCTTGCAAAGTCAAAGGGCTAGATCCCGTGGTCAAACGCTACAGGGTTAGGCGGGACGGGGGCCCTGGGGGTAGCAATGCCACAGGAGCGTCGCTCCGGGCCCTCATACATGCGGGGTGGTGTGGTGGCATGTCCGAAGAGGCGGCACACGTCTCCGGGGAGTGCCCCCCCCCCTCACGGACGGCGATGACATGGTAGTAGACGTTCTGCGGTAACGATGCGGCGTGAATATTATTAAATACTCAGAGTGTGATAAAATCATGAGTTTTTTTGCATGACGTGGGCACATGTGCTATAGGAACGATGGTATTTTTTCATAACTTTTGGTGATGGAGAAGTATCCAAAAAATTCCCTCTACGCGGATTGCCCTTCGCGCGTCTACGGCCGTGGCCGGCGGCCTACGGGGGCTAGCATGCCGCCAAATCTTGCGTAGGCGGCCTCTCACAAGTCGGGAAGTGTTGTGGCGGTTGCAAACGCCCAGCACACGTGTCCGGGATGTGCCCCCCTCACGGACGGCGCCGCCGCCGGCACCTGGAGTGGGGAAACGGACGCGTCAGGTCTACACGGAGGGGATCTTGCTGTGGGTCTGGCCTGGTTGTTGCTCCAAAGTGTTCCTATGGGATGACCTAACACAACCGGGCGGGGAGGTCCGGTGGTCAAAGTCCGTCCGTGCAAAGTCAAAGGGCTAGATCCGGTGGTCAAACGCTATAGGGTTAGGCGGGACGGGGGCCCTAGGGGGGTAGCAATGCCACCGGAGCGTCGCACCGGGCCCTCATACATGCGGGGTGGTGTGGTGGCATGTCCGAAGAGGCGGCACGCGTCTCCAGGGCATGGCCCCCCCTCACGGACGGCGATGACACGGTAGTAGACGTTCTGCGGCAACGATGCGGCGTGAATATTATTAAATACTCGGAGCGCGATAAAATCATGAGTTTTTTTGCACGACGTGGGCACATGTGCTATAGCAACGATATTATTTTTTCATAATTTTTGGTGATGGAGAAGTATCCGAAATATTCCCTCTACGCGGATTGCCCTTCGCGCGTCTACGACTGTGGCCGGCAGCCTACGGGGGCTAGCATGCCACCAAATCTTGCGTAGGCGGCCTCTCACAAGTCTGGAAGTGTTGTGGCGGTTGCAAATGCCCGGCACGCGTGTCCGGGGTGTGCCCCCCCTCACGGACGGCGCCGCCGCCGGCACCTGGAGGGGGGAAACGGACGCGTCGGGTCTACACGGAGGGGATCTTGCTGTGGGTCTGGCCCGGTTGTTGCTCCAAAGTGTTCCTATGGGCTGACCTAACACAACCGGGCGGGGAGGTCCGCTGGTCAAAGCCCGTCCGTGCAAAGTCAAAGGGCTAGATCCCGTGGTCAAACGCTACAGGGTTAGGCGGGACGGGGGCCCTGGGGGTAGCAATGCCACGGGAGCATCGCACCGGGCCCTCATACATGCGGGGTGGTGTGGTGGCATGTCCGAAGAGGCGACACGCGTCTCGAGGGCGTGGCCCCCCCTCACGGACGGCGATGACACGGTAGTAGACGTTCTGCGGTAACGATGCGGCGTGAATATTATTAAATACCCGGAGCGCGATAAAATCATGAGTTTTTTTGCACGACGTGGGCACATGTGCTATAGGAACGATGGTATTTTTTTTCATAATTTTTGGTAATGGAGAAGTATCCGAAAAAATTCCTCTACGCGGATTGCCCTTCGCACGTCTACGGCTGTGGCCGGCGGCCTACGGGGGCTAGCATGCCGCCAAATCTTGCGTAGGCGGCCTCTCACAAGTCTGGAAGTGTTGTGGCGGTTGCAAACGCCCGGCACACGTGTCCGGGGTGTGCCCCCCCCTCACGGACGGCGCCGCCGCCGGCACCTAGAGTGGGGAAACGGACGCGTCGGGTCTACACGGAGGGGATCTTGCTGTGGGACTGGCCCAATTGTTGCTCCAAAGTGTTCCTATGGGCTGACCTAACACAACCGGGCGGGGAGGTCCGCTGGTCAAAGCCCGTCCGTGCAAAGTCAAAGGGCTAGATCCCGTGGTCAAACACTACAAGGTTAGGCGGGACGGGGGCCCTGGGGGTAGCAATGCCACCGGAGCGTCGCACCGGGCCCTCATACATGCGGGGTGGTGTGGTGGCATGTCCGAAGAGGCGGCACGCATCTCCGGGGCGTGGCCCCCCCTCACGGATGGCGATGACATGGTAGTAGACGTTCTGCGGTAATGATGCGGCATGAATATTATTAAATACTCGGAGCACGATAAAATCATGAGTTTTTTTGCACAACGTGGGCACATGTGCTATAGGAACGATGGTATTTTTTCATAATTTTTGGTGATGGAGAAGTATCCGAAAAATTCCCTCTACGCGGATTGCCCTTCGCTCGTCTACGGCTGTGGCCGGCAGCCTACGGGGGCTAGCATGCCGCCAAATCTTGCGTAGGCGGCCTCTCACAAGTCTGGAAGTGTTGTGGCGGTTGCAAACGCCTGGCACGCGTGTCCGGGGTGTGCCCCCCCCTCACGGACGGCGCCGCCGCCGGCACCTGGAGGGGGGAAACGAACGTGTCGGGTCTACACGGAGGGGATCTTGCTGTGGGTCTGGCCTGGTTGTTGCTCCAAAGTGTTCGTATGGCTAACCTAACACAACCGGGCGGGGAGGTTCGTTGGTCAAAGCCCGTCCGTGCAAAGTCAAAGGGCTAGATCCCGTGGTCAAACACTACAGGGTTAGGCGGGACGGGGGCCCTGGGGGTAGCAATGCCACAGGAGCGTCGCTCCGGGCCCTCATTCATGCGGGGTGGTGTGGTGGCATGTCCGAAGAGGCGGCACACGTCTCCGGGGAGTGCCCCCCCCCTCACGGACGGCGATGACATGGTAGTAGACGTTCTGCGGTAACGATGCGGCGTGAATATTATTAAATACTCAGAGTGTGATAAAATCATGAGTTTTTTTGCATGACGTGGGCACATGTGCTGTAGGAACGATGGTATTTTTTCATAATTTTTGGTGATGGAGAAGTATCCGAAAAATTCCCTCTACGCGGATTGCCCTTCGCGCGTCTACGGCCGTGGCCGGCGGCCTACGGGGGCTAGCATGCCGCCAAATCTTGCGTAGGCGGCCTCTCACAAGTCGGGAAGTGTTGTGGCGGTTGCAAACGCCCAGCACACGTGTCCGGGATGTGCCCCCCTCACGGACGGCGCCGCCGCCGGCACCTGGAGTGGGGAAACGGACGCGTCAGGTCTACACGGAGGGGATCTTGCTGTGGGTCTGGCCTGGTTGTTGCTCCAAAGTGTTCCTATGGGATGACCTAACACAACCGGGCGGGGAGGTCCGGTGTTCAAAGCCCGTCCGTGCAAAGTCAAAGGGCTAGATCCGGTGGTCAAACGCTATAGGGTTAGGCGGGACGGGGGCCCTGGGGGGTAGCAATGCCACCGGAGCGTCGCACCGGTCCCTCATACATGCGGGGTGGTGTGGTGGCATATCCGAAGAGGCGGCACGCGTCTCCAGGGCATGCCCCCCCCTCACGGACGGCGATGACATGGTAGTAGACGTTCTGCGGAAACGATGCGGTGTGAATATTATTAAATACTCGGAGCGCGATAAAATCATGAGTTTTTTTGCACGACGTGGGCACATGTGCTATAGCAACGATATAATTTTTTCATAATTTTTGGTGATGGAGAAGTATCCGAAATATTCCCTCTACGCGGATTGCCCTTCGCGCGTCTACGGCTGTGGCCGGCAGCCTACGGGGGCTAGCATGCCACCAAATCTTGCGTAGGCGGCCTCTCACGAGTCTGGAAGTGTTGTGGCGGTTGCAAATGCCCGGCACGCGTGTCCGGGGTGTGCCCCCCCTCACGGACGGCACCGCCGCCGGCACCTGGAGGGGGGAAACGGACGCGTCGGGTCTACACGGAGGGGATCTTGCTGTGGGTCTGGCCCGGTTGTTGCTCCAAAGTGTTCCTATGGGCTGACCTAACACAACCGGGCGGGGAGGTCCGCTGGTCAAAGCCCGTCCGTGCAAAGTCAAAGGGCTAGATCCCGTGGTCAAACGCTACAGGGTTAGGCGGGACGGGGGCCCTGGGGGTAGCAATGCCACGGGAGCATCGCACCGGGCCCTCATACATGCGGGGTGGTGTGGTGGCATGTCCGAAGAGGCGACACGCGTCTCGAGGGCGTGCCCCCCCCTCACGGACGGCGATGACACGGTAGTAGACGTTCTGCGGTAACGATGCGGCGTGAATATTATTAAATACTCGGAGCGCGATAAAATCATGAGTTTTTTTGCACGACGTGGGCACATGTGCTATAGGAACGATGGTATTTTTTCATAATTTTTGGTAATGGAGAAGTATCCGGAAAAATTCCTCTACGCGGATTGCCCTTCGCACGTCTACGGCTGTGGCCGGCGGCCTACGGGGGCTAACATGCCGCCAAATCTTGCGTAGGCGGCCTCTCACAAGTCTGGAAGTGTTGTGGCGGTTGCAAACGCCCGGCACACGTGTCCGGGGTGTGCCCCCCCCCTCACGGACAGCGCCGCCGCCGGCACCTAGAGTGGGGAAACGGACGCGTCGGGTCTACACGGAGGGGATCTTGCCGTGGGACTGGCCCAATTGTTGCTCCAAAGTCTTCCTATGGGCTGACCTAACACAACCGGGCGGGGAGGTCCGCTGGTCAAAGCCCGTCCGTGCAAAGTCAAAGGGCTAGATCCCGTGGTCAAACGCTACAAGGTTAGGCGGGACGGGGGCCCTGGGGGTAGCAATGCCACCGGAGCGTCGCACCGGGCCCTCATACATGCGGGGTGGTGTGGTGGCATGTCCGAAGAGGCGGCACGCATCTCCGGGGCGTGGCCCCCCTCACGGATGGCGATGACATGGTAGTAGACGTTCTGCGGTAATGATGCGGCATGAATATTATTAAATACTCGGAGCACGATAAAATCATGAGTTTTTTTGCCAACGTGGGCACATGTGCTATAGGAACGATGGTATTTTTTCATAATTTTTGGTGATGGAGAAGTATCCGAAAAATTCCCTCTATGCGGATTGCCCTTCGCGCGTCTACGGCTGTGGCCGGCAGCCTACGGGGGCTAGCATGCCGCCAAATCTTGTGTAGGCGGCCTCTCACAAGTCTGGAAGTGTTGTGGCGGTTGCAAACGCCTGGCACACGTGTCCGGGGTGTGCCCCCCCCCCTCACGGACGGCGCCGCCGCCGGCACCTGGAGGGGGGAAACGAACGTGTCGAGTCTACACGGAGGGGATCTTGCTGTGGGTCTGGCCTGGTTGTTGCTCCAAAGTGTTCGTATGGCTAACCTAACACAACCGGGCGGGGAGGTTCGCTGGTCAAAGCCCGTCCATGCAAAGTCAAAGGGCTAGATCCCGTGGTCAAACGCTACAGGGTTAGGCGGGACGGGGGCCCTGGGGTAGCAATGCCACAGGAGCGTCGCTCCGGGCCCTCATACATGCGGGGTGGTGTGGTGGCA
Organism: Triticum dicoccoides; assembly: GCF_002162155.2. Classification (NCBI taxonomy): domain Eukaryota; kingdom Viridiplantae; phylum Streptophyta; class Magnoliopsida; order Poales; family Poaceae; genus Triticum; species Triticum dicoccoides. Next base: position 532,519,760 of record NC_041380.1, on the reverse strand, counting down.
TGTCCGAAGAGGCGGCACACATCTCCGGGGCGTGCCCCCCCCTCACGGACGGCGATGACATGGTAGTAGACGTTCTGCAGTAACGATGCGGCGTGAATATTATTAAATACTCAGAGTGTGATAAAATCATGAGTTTTTTTGCATGACGTGGGCACATGTGCTATAGGAACGATGGTTTTTTTTCATAATTTTTGGTGATGGAGA
>NC_041380.1:532516899-532519546 GCF_002162155.2 Triticum dicoccoides | reverse complement strand
AGCAATGCCACCGGAGCGTCGCACCGGGCCCTCATACATGCGGGGTGGTGTGGTGGCATGTCCGAAGAGGCGGCACGCATCTCCGGGGCGTGGCCCCCCTCACGGATGGCGATGACATGGTAGTAGACGTTCTGCGGTAATGATGCGGCATGAATATTATTAAATACTCGGAGCACGATAAAATCATGAGTTTTTTTGCCAACGTGGGCACATGTGCTATAGGAACGATGGTATTTTTTCATAATTTTTGGTGATGGAGAAGTATCCGAAAAATTCCCTCTATGCGGATTGCCCTTCGCGCGTCTACGGCTGTGGCCGGCAGCCTACGGGGGCTAGCATGCCGCCAAATCTTGTGTAGGCGGCCTCTCACAAGTCTGGAAGTGTTGTGGCGGTTGCAAACGCCTGGCACACGTGTCCGGGGTGTGCCCCCCCCCCCTCACGGACGGCGCCGCCGCCGGCACCTGGAGGGGGGAAACGAACGTGTCGAGTCTACACGGAAGGGATCTTGCTGTGGGTCTGGCCTGGTTGTTGCTCCAAAGTGTTCGTATGGCTAACCTAACACAACCGGGCGGGGAGGTTCGCTGGTCAAAGCCCGTCCATGCAAAGTCAAAGGGCTAGATCCCGTGGTCAAACGCTACAGGGTTAGGCGGGACGGGGGCCCTGGGGTAGCAATGCCACAGGAGCGTCGCTCCGGGCCCTCATACATGCGGGGTGGTGTGGTGGCATGTCCGAAGAGGCGGCACACATCTCCGGGGCGTGCCCCCCCCTCACGGACGGCGATGACATGGTAGTAGACGTTCTGCAGTAACGATGCGGCGTGAATATTATTAAATACTCAGAGTGTGATAAAATCATGAGTTTTTTTGCATGACGTGGGCACATGTGCTATAGGAACGATGGTTTTTTTTCATAATTTTTGGTGATGGAGAAGTATCCGAAAAATTCCCTCTACGCGGATTGCCCTTCGCGCGTCTACGGCCGTGGCCGGCGGCCTACGGGGGCTAGCATGCCGCCAAATCTTGCGTAGGCGGCCTCTCACAAGTCGGGAAGTGTTGTGGCGGTTGCAAATGCCCGGCACACGTGTCCGGGGTGTGCCCCCCTCACGGACGGCGCCGCCGCCGGCACCTGGAGTGGGGAAACGGACGCGTCAGGTCTACACAGAGGGGATCTTGCTGTGGGTCTGGCATGATTGTTGCTCCAAAGTGTTCCTATGGGATGACCTAACACAACCGGGCGGGGAGGTCCGCTGGTCAAAGCCCGTCCGTGCAAAGTCAAAGGGCTAGATCCGGTGGTCAAACGCTATAGGGTTAGGCGGGACGGGGGCCCTGGGGGGTAGCAATGCCACCGGAGCATCGCACCGGGCCCTCATACATGCGGGGTGGTGTGGTGGCATGTCCGAAGAGGCGGCACGCGTCTCCAGGGCATGGCCCCCCCTCACGGACGGCGATGACACGGTAGTAGACGTTCTGCGGTAACGATGCGGCGTGAATATTATTAAATACTCGGAGCGCGATAAAATCATGAGTTTTTTTGCACGACGTGGGCACATGTGCTATAGCAACGATAGTATTTTTTCATAATTTTTGGTGATGGAGAAGTATCCGAAAAATTCCCTCTACGCGGATTGCCCTTCGCGCGTCTACGGCCGTGGCCGGCGGCCTACGGGGGCTAGCATGCCGCCAAATCTTGCGTAGGCGGCCTCTCACAAGTCGGGAAGTGTTGTGGCGGTTGCAAATGCCCGGCACACGTGTCCGGGGTGTGCCCCCCTCACGGACGGCGCCGCCGCCGGCACCTGGAGTGGGGAAACGGACGCGTCAGGTCTACACAGAGGGGATCTTGCTGTGGGTCTGGCCTGATTGTTGCTCCAAAGTGTTCCTATGGGGTGACCTAACACAACCGGGCGGGGAGGTCCGCTGGTCAAAGCCCGTCCGTGCAAAGTCAAAGGGCTAGATCCGGTGGTCAAACGCTATAGGGTTAGGCGGGACGGGGGCCCTGGGGGGTAGCAATGCCACCGGAGCATCGCACCGGGCCCTCATACATGCGGGGTGGTGTGGTGGCATGTCCGAAGAGGCGGCACGCGTCTCCAGGGCATGGCCCCCCCTCACGGACGGCGATGACACGGTAGTAGACGTTCTGCGGTAACGATGCGGCGTGAATATTATTAAATACTCGGAGCGCGATAAAATCATGAGTTTTTTTGCACGACGTGGGCACATGTGCTATAGGAACGATGGTATTTTTTCATAATTTTTGGTAATGGAGAAGTATCCGAAAAAATCCCTCTATGCGGATTGCCCTTCGCGCGTCTACGGCTGTGGCCGGCGGCCTACGGGGGCTAGCATGCCACCAAATCTTGCGTAGGCGGCCTCTCACAAGTGTGGAAGTGTTGTGGCGCTTGCAAACGCCCGGCACGCGTGTCCGGGGTGTGCCCCCCCTCACGAACGGCGCCGCCACCGGCACTTGGAGGTGGGAAACGGACGCGTTGGGTCTACACGGAGGGGATCTTGCTGTGGGTCTGGCCCGGTTGTTTCTCCAAAGTGTTCCTATGGGCTGACCTAACACAACCGGGCGGGGAGGTCCGCTGGTCAAAGCCCGTCCGTGCAAAGTCAAAGGGCTAGATCCCGTGGTCAAACGCTACAGGGTTAGG
>NC_041380.1:532509652-532516889 GCF_002162155.2 Triticum dicoccoides | reverse complement strand
TGATTGTTGCTCCAAAGTGTTCCTATGGGATGACCTAACACAACCGGGCGGGGAGGTCCGCTGGTCAAAGCCCGTCCGTGCAAAGTCAAAGGGCTAGATCCGGTGGTCAAACGCTATAGGGTTAGGCGGGACGGGGGCCCTGGGGGGTAGCAATGCCACCGGAGCATCGCACCGGGCCCTCATACATGCGGGGTGGTGTGGTGGCATGTCCGAAGAGGCGGCACGCGTCTCCAGGGCATGGCCCCCCCTCACGGACGGCGATGACACGGTAGTAGACGTTCTGCGGTAACGATGCGGCGTGAATATTATTAAATACTCGGAGCGCGATAAAATCATGAGTTTTTTTGCACGACGTGGGCACATGTGCTATAGCAACGATAGTATTTTTTCATAATTTTTGGTGATGGAGAAGTATCCGAAAAATTCCCTCTACGCGGATTGCCCTTCGCGCGTCTACGGCCGTGGCCGGCGGCCTACGGGGGCTAGCATGCCGCCAAATCTTGCGTAGGCGGCCTCTCACAAGTCGGGAAGTGTTGTGGCGGTTGCAAATGCCCGGCACACGTGTCCGGGGTGTGCCCCCCTCACGGACGGCGCCGCCGCCGGCACCTGGAGTGGGGAAACGGACGCGTCAGGTCTACACAGAGGGGATCTTGCTGTGGGTCTGGCCTGATTGTTGCTCCAAAGTGTTCCTATGGGGTGACCTAACACAACCGGGCGGGGAGGTCTGCTGGTCAAAGCCCGTCCGTGCAAAGTCAAAGGGCTAGATCCGGTGGTCAAACGCTATAGGGTTAGGCGGGACGGGGGCCCTGGGGGGTAGCAATGCCACCGGAGCATCGCACCGGGCCCTCATACATGCGGGGTGGTGTGGTGGCATGTCCGAAGAGGCGGCACGCGTCTCCAGGGCATGGCCCCCCCTCACGGACGGCGATGACACGGTAGTAGACGTTCTGCGGTACCGATGCGGCGTGAATATTATTAAATACTCGGAGCGCGATAAAATCATGAGTTTTTTTGCACGACGTGGGCACATGTGCTATAGGAACGATGGTATTTTTTCATAATTTTTGGTAATGGAGAAGTATCCGAAAAAATCCCTCTATGCGGATTGCCCTTCGCGCGTCTACGGCTGTGGCCGGCGGCCTACGGGGGCTAGCATGCCACCAAATCTTGCGTAGGCGGCCTCTCACAAGTGTGGAAGTGTTGTGGCGCTTGCAAACGCCCGGCACGCGTGTCCGGGGTGTGCCCCCCCTCACGAACGGCGCCGCCACCGGCACTTGGAGGTGGGAAACGGACGCGTTGGGTCTACACGGAGGGGATCTTGCTGTGGGTCTGGCCCGGTTGTTTCTCCAAAGTGTTCCTATGGGCTGACCTAACACAACCGGGCGGGGAGGTCCGCTGGTCAAAGCCCGTCCGTGCAAAGTCAAAGGGCTAGATCCCGTGGTCAAACGCTACAGGGTTAGGCGGGACGGGGGCCCTGGGGGTAGCAATGCCACAGGAGCGTCGCTCCGGGCCCTCATACATGCGGGGTGGTGTGGTGGCATGTCCGAAGAGGCGGCACACGTCTCCGGGGCGTGCCCCCCCCCTCACGGACGGCGATGACATGGTAGTAGACGTTCTGCGGTAACGATGCGGCGTGAATATTATTAAATACTCAGAGTGTGATAAAATCATGAGTTTTTTTGCATGACGTGGGCACATGTGCTATAGGAACGATGGTATTTTTTCATAATTTTTGGTGATGGAGAAGTATCCGAAAAATTCCCTCTACGCGGATTGCCCTTCGTGCGTCTACGGCCATGGCCGGCGGCCTACGGGGGCTAGCATGCCGCCAAATCTTGCGCAGGCGGCCTCTCACAAGTCGGGAAGTGTTGTGGCGGTTGCAAACGCCCGGCACACGTGTCCGGGGTGTGCCCCCCTCACGGACGGCGCCGCCGCCGGCACCTGGAGTGGGGAAACGGACGCGTCAGGTCTACACGGAGGGGATCTTGCTGTGGGTCTGGCCTGATTGTTGCTCCAAAGTGTTCCTATGGGATGACCTAACACAACCGGGCGGGGAGGTCCGCTGGTCAAAGCCCGTCCGTGCAAAGTCAAAGGGCTAGATCCGGTGGTCAAACGCTATAGGGTTAGGCGGGACGGGGGCCCTGGGGGGTAGCAATGCCACCGGAGCATCGCACCGGGCCCTCATACATGCGGGGTGGTGTGGTGGCATGTCCGAAGAGGCGGCACGCGTCTCCAGGGCATGGCCCCCCCTCACGGACGACGATGACACGGTAGTAGACGTTCTGCGGTAACGATGCGGCGTGAATATTATTAAATACTCGGAGCGCGATAAAATCATGAGTTTTTTTGCACGACGTGGGCACATGTGCTATAGCAACGATAGTATTTTTTCATAATTTTTGGTGATGGAGAAGTATCCGAAAAATTCCCTCTACGCGGATTGCCCTTCGCGCGTCTACGGTTGTGGCCGGCAGACTACGGGGGCTAGCATGCCACCAAATCTTGCGTAGGCGGCCTCTCACAAGTCTGGAAGTGTTGTGGCGGTTGCAAATGCCCGACACGCGTGTCCGGGGTGTGCCCCCCCTCACGGACGGCGCCGCCGCCGGCACCTGGAGGGGGGAAACGGACGCGTCGGGTCTACACGGAGGGGATCTTGCTGTGGGTCTGGCCCGGTTGTTGCTCCAAAGTGTTCCTATGGGCTGACCTAACACAACCGGGTGGGGAGGTCCGCTGGTCAAAGCCCATCCGTGCAAAGTCAAAGGACTAGATCCCGTGGTCAAACGCTACAAGGTTAGGCGGGACGGGGCCCCTGGGGGGTAGCAATGCCATGGGAGCATCGCACCGGGCGCTCATACATGCGGGGTGGTGTGGTGCCATGTCCGAAGAGGCGACACGCGTCTCGGGGGCGTGTCCCCCCCACACGGACAGCGATGACACGGGAGTAGACATTCTGCGGTAACGATGCGGCGTGAATATTATTAAATACTCGGAGCGCGATAAAATCATGAGTTTTTTTGCACAACGTGGGCACATGTGCTATAGGAACGATGGTATTTTTTCATAATTTTTGGTAATGGAGAAGTATCCGAAAAAATCCCTCTATGCGGATTGCCCTTTGCGCGTCTACGGCTGTGGCCGGCGGCCTACGGGGGCTAGCATGCCACCAAATCTTGCGTAGGCGGCCTCTCACAAGTGTGGAAGTGTTGTGGCGGTTGCAAACGCCCGGCACGCGTGTCCGGGGTGTGCCCCCCCTCACGAACGGCGCCGCCACCGGCACTTGGAGGTGGGAAACGGACGCGTTGGGTCTACACGGAGGGGATCTTGCTGTGGGTCTGGCCCGGTTGTTTCTCCAAAGTGTTCCTATGGGCTGACCTAACACAACCGGGCGGGGAGGTCCGCTGGTCAAAGCCCGTCCGTGCTAAGTCAAAGGGCTAGATCCCGTGGTCAAACGCTACAGGGTTAGGCGGGACGGGGGCCCTGGGGGTAGCAATGCCACAGGAGCGTCGCTCCGGGCCCTCATACATGCGGGGTGGTGTGGTGGCATGTCCGAAGAGGCGGCACACGTCTCCGGGGCGTGCCCCCCCCCCCTCACGGACGACGATGACATGGTAGTAGACGTTCTGCGGTAACGATGCGGCGTGAATATTATTAAATACTCAGAGTGTGATAAAATCATGAGTTTTTTTGCATGATGTGGGCACATGTGCTATAGGAACGATGGTATTTTTTCATAATTTTTGGTGATGGAGAAGTATCCGAAAAATTCCCTCTACGCGGATTGCCCTTCGCGCGTCTACGGCCGTGGCCGGCGGCCTACGGGGGCTAGCATGCCGCCAAATCTTGCGTAGGCGGCCTCTCACAAGTCGGGAAGTGTTGTGGCGGTTGCAAACGCCCGGCACACGTGTCCGGGGTGTGCCCCCCTCACGGACGGCGCCGCCGCCGGCACCTGGAGTGGGGAAACGGACGCGTCAGGTCTACACGGAGGGGATCTTGCTGTGGGTCTGGCCTGATTGTTGCTCCAAAGTGTTCCTATGGGATGACCTAACACAACCGGGCGGGGAGGTCCGCTGGTCAAAGCCCGTCCGTGCAAAGTCAAAGGGCTAGATCCGGTGGTCAAACGCTATAGGGTTAGGCGGGACGGGGGCCCTGGGGGTAGCAATGCCACCGGAGCATCGCACCGGGCCCTCATACATGCGGGGTGGTGTGGTGGCATGTCCGAAGAGGCGGCACGCGTCTCCAGGGCATGGCCCCCCCTCACGGACGACGATGACACGGTAGTAGACGTTCTCCGGTAACGATGCGGTGTGAATATTATTAAATACTCAGAGCGCCATAAAATCATGAGTTTTTTTGCACGACGTGGGCACATGTGCTATAGCAACGATAGTATTTTTTCATAATTTTTGGTGATGGAGAAGTATCCGAAAAATTCCCTCTACGCGGATTGCCCTTCGCGCGTCTGCGGTTGTGGCCGGCAGCCTACGGGGGCTAGCATGCCACCAAATCTTGCGTAGGCGGCCTCTCACAAGTCTGGAAGTGTTGTGGCGGTTGCAAATGCCCGACACGCGTGTCCGGGGTGTGCCCCCCCTCACGGACGGCGCCGCCGCCGGCACCTGGAGGGGGGAAACGGACGCGTCGGGTCTACACGGAGGGGATCTTGCTGTGGGTCTGGGCCGGTTGTTGCTCCAAAGTGTTCCTATGGGCTGACCTAACACAACCGGGTGGGGAGGTCCGCTGGTCAAAGCCCATCCGTGCAAAGTCAAAGGACTAGATCCCGTGGTCAAACGCTACAGGGTTAGGCGGGACGGGGCCCCTGGGGGGTAGCAATGCCATGGGAGCATCGCACCGGGCGCTCATACATGCGGGGTGGTGTGGTGCCATGTCCGAAGAGGCGACACGTGTCTCGGGGGCGTGTCCCCCCCACACGGACAGCGATGACACGGGAGTAGACATTCTGCGGTAACGATGCGGCGTGAATATTATTAAATACTCGGAGCGCGATAAAATCATGAGTTTTTTTGCAAAACATGGGCACATGTGCTATAGGAACGATGGTATTTTTTCATAATTTTTGGTAATGGAGAAGTATCCGAAAAAATCCCTCTATGCGGATTGCCCTTCGCGCGTCTACGGCTGTGGCCGGCGGCCTACGGGGGCTAGCATGCCACCAAATCTTGCGTAGGCGGCCTCTCACAAGTGTGGAAGTGTTGTGGCGGTTGCAAACGCCCGGCAAGCGTGTCCGGGGTGTGCCCCCCCTCACGAACGGCGCCGCCACCGGCACTTGGAGGTGGGAAACGGACGCGTTGGGTCTACACGGAGGGGATCTTGCTGTGGGTCTGGCCCGGTTGTTTCTCCAAAGTGTTCCTATGGGCTGACCTAACACAACCGGGCGGGGAGGTCCGCTGGTCAAAGCCCGTCCGTGCAAAGTCAAAGGGCTAGATCCCATGGTCAAACGCTACAGGGTTAGGCGGGACGGGGGCCCTGGGGGTAGCAATGCCACAGGAGCGTCGCTCCGGGCCCTCATACATGCGGGGTGGTGTGGTGGCATGTCCGAAGAGGCGGCACACGTCTCCGGGGCGTGCCCCCCCCTCACGGACGGCGATGACATGGTAGTAGACGTTCTGCGGTAACGATGCGGCGTGAATATTATTAAATACTCAGAGTGTGATAAAATCATGAGTTTTTTTGCATGACGTGGGCACATGTGCTATAGGAACGATGGTATTTTTTCATAATTTTTGGTGATGGAGAAGTATCCGAAAAATTCCCTCTACGCGGATTGCCCTTCGCGCGTCTACGGCCGTGGCCGGCGGCCTACGGGGGCTAGCATGTCGCCAAATCTTGCGTAGGCGGCCTCTCACAAGTCGGGAAGTGTTGTGGCGGTTGCAAACGCCCGGCACATGTGTCCGGGGTGTGCCCCCCTCACGGAAGGCGCCGCCGCCGGCACCTGGATTGGGGAAACGGACGCGTCAGGTCTACACGGAGGGGATCTTGCTGTGGGTCTGGCCTGATTGTTGCTCCAAAGTGTTCCTATGGGATGACCTAACACAACCGGGCGGGGAGGTCCGCTGGTCAAAGCCCGTCCGTGCAAAGTCAAAGGGCTAGATCCGGTGGTCAAACGCTATAGGGTTAGGCGGGACGGGGGCCCTGGGGGGTAGCAATGCCACCGGAGCATCGCATCGGGCGCTCATACATGCGGGGTGGTGTGGTGGCATGTCCGAAGAGGCGGCACGCGTCTCCAGGGCATGGCCCCCCCTCACGGACGACGATGACACGGTAGTAGACGTTCTGCGGTAACGATGCGGCGTGAATATTATTAAATACTCGGAGCGCGATAAAATCATGAGTTTTTTTGCACGACGTGGGCACATGTGCTATAGCAACGATAGTATTTTTTCATAATTTTTGGTGATGGAGAAGTATCCGAAAAATTCCCTCAACGCGGATTGCCCTTCGCGCGTCTACGGTTGTGGCCGGCAGCCTACGGGGGCTAGCATGCCACCAAATCTTGCGTAGGCGGCCTCTCACAAGTCTGGAAGTGTTGTGGCGGTTGCAAATGCCCGACACGCGTGTCCGGGGTGTGCCCCCCCTCACGGACGGCGCCGCCGCCGGCACCTGGAGGGGGGAAACGGACGCGTCGGGTCTACACGAAGGGGATCTTGCTGTGGTTCTGGCCCGGTTGTTGCTCCAAAGTGTTCCTATGGGCTGACCTAACACAACCGGGTGGGGAGGTCCGCTGGTCAAAGCCCATCCGTGCAAAGTCAAAGGACTAGATCCCGTGGTCAAACGCTACAGGGTTAGGCGGGACGGGGCCCCTGGGGGGTAGCAATGCCATGGGAGCATCGCACCGGGCGCTCATACATGCGGGGTGGTGTGGTGCCATGTCCGAAGAGGCGACACGCGTCTCGGGGGCGTGTCCCCCCCACACGGACAACGATGACACGGGAGTAGACATTATGCGGTAACGATGCGGCGTGAATATTATTAAAACTCGGAGCGCGATAAAATCATGAGTTTTTTTGCACAACGTGGGCACATGTGCTATAGGAACAATGGTATTTTTTCATAATTTTTGGTAATGGAGAAGTATCCGAAAAAATCCCTCTATGCGGATTGCCCTTCGCGCATCTACGGCTGTTGCCGGCGGCCTACGGGGGCTAGCATGCCACCAAATCTTGCGTAGGCGGCCTCTCACAAGTGTGGAAGTGTTGTGGCGGTTGCAAACGCGCGGCACGCG
>NC_041380.1:532500801-532503981 GCF_002162155.2 Triticum dicoccoides | reverse complement strand
AATGCCACTGGAGCGTCGCACCGAGGCCTCATACATGCGAGGTGGTGTCGTGGCATGTCCGAAGAGGCGGCACGCGTCTCCGTGGCATGCCCCCCCCCTCACGGACGGCAATGACACGGTAGTAGACGTTCTGCGGTAACGATGCGGCGTGAATATTATTAAATACTCGGAGCGCGATAAAATGATGAGTTTTTTCCACGACGTGGGCACATGTGCTATAGGAACGATGGTATTTTTTCATAATTTTTGGTGATGGAGAAGTATCCGAAATATTCCCTCTACGCGGATTGCCCTTCGCGCGTCTACGGCTGTGGCCGGCGGCCTACGGGGGCCAGCATGCCGCCAAATCTTGCGTAGGCGGCCTCTCACAAGTCTGGAAGTGTTGTGGCGGTTGCAAACGCCCGGCACGCGTGTTCGGGGTGTGCCCTCCCTCACGGACGGCGCTGCCACCGCCACCTGGAGTGGGGAAACGGACGCGTCGGGTCTACACGGAGGGGATCTTGCTGTGGGTCTGGCCAGGTTGTTGCTCCAAAGTGTTCCTACGGGCTGACCTAACACAACCGAGCTAGGAGGTCCGCTGGTCAAAGCCCGTCCGTGCAAAGTCAAAGGGCTAGATCTCGTGGTCAAATGCTACAGGGTTAGGCCGGACGGGGGCCCTGGGGGTAGCAATACCACCGGAGCGTCGCACTGGGCCCTCATACATGCGGGGTGGTGTGGTGGCATGTCCGAAGAGGCGGCACGCGTCTCCGGGGCGTGGCCCCCCCTCACGGACGGCGATGACACGGTAGTAGACGTTCTGCGGTAACGATGCGGCATGAATATTATTAAATATTCGGAGCGCGATAAAATCATGAGTTTTTTTGCATGACGTGGGCACATGTGCTATAGGAATGTTGGTATTTTTTCATAATTTTTGGTGATGGAGAAGTATCCGAAATATTCCCTCTACGCGAATTGCCCTTCGCGCGTCTACGGCTGTGGCCGGCGGCCTACGGCGGCTAGCATGCCGCCAAATCTTGCGTAGGCGGCCTCTCACAAGTCTGGAAGTGTTGTGGCGGTTGCAAACGCTCGGCACACGTGTCCGGGGTGTGCCCCCCCTCACGGACGGCGCCACCGCCGGCACCTGCAGTGGGGAAACGGACGCGTCGGGTCTACACGGAGGGGATCTTGCTGTGGGTCTGGCCCGGTTGTTGCTCCAAAGTGTTCCTATGGGCTGACCTAACACATCCGGGCGGGGAGGTCCGCTGGTCAAAGCCCGTCCGTGTAAAGTCAAAGGGTTAGATCCCGTGGTCAAACGCTACAGGGTTAGGCGGGATGGGGGCCCTGGGGGGTAGCAATGCCACCGGAGTGTCGCACTAGGCCCTCATACATGCGGGGTGGTGTGGTGTCATGTCCGAAGAGGCGGCACGCGTCTCCGGGGTGTGGCCCCCCATCACGGACGGCGATGACACCGTAGACGTTCTGCGGTAACGATGCGGCGTGAATATTATTAAATACTCAGAGTGTGATAAAATCATGAGTTTTTTTGCACGACGTGGGCACATGTGCTATAGGAATGTTGGTATTTTTTCATAGTTTTTGGTGATGGAGAAGTATCCGAAAAATTCCCTCTACGCGGATTGCCCTTCGTGCATTTACGGCTGTGGCTGGCGGCCTACGGGGGCTAGCATGCCGCCAAATCTTGCGTAGGCGGCCTCTCACAAGTCTAGAAGTGTTGTGGCCGTTGCAAACGCCCGGCACGCGTGTCCGGGGTGTGCCCCCCCTCACGGACGGCGCCGCCGCCGGCACCTGGAGTGGGGAAACGGACGCGTCGGGTCTACACGGAGGGGATCTTGCTGTGGGTCTGGCCCGTTTGTTGCTCCAAAGTGTTCCTATGGGCTGACCTAACACAACCGGGCGGGGAGGTCCGCTGGTCAAAGCCCGTCCGTCCAAAGTCAAAGGGCTAGATCCCGTGGTCAAACGCTACAGGGTTAGGCTGGACGGGGGCCCTGGGGGGTAGCAATGCCACCGAAGCGTCGCACCGGGCCCTCATACATGCGGGGTGGTGTGGTGGCTTGTCCGAAGAGGCGGCACGCGTGTCCGGGGCGTGCCCCCCCTCACGGACGGTGAGTCGGCGGCCTAGCGCTCCCAGACCCGCGACCAGGCCACGGCCTCGCCCTCGGCGGATGAAGCTACTCAAGTTCGGCGCCTCCCCTCCCCTCTGTGTGGTTCCGGGAGAGGAGAGGGCCGAGCGGTTAAAAAACATTAAAAAACCATATGAAATAATAATACATAAAAAAACATAAAAAAGAAAAAATATAACCCGGTGAAGACGAATGTTGCAGCCCTACGCGCGATCCTCGCGGCGTTTGGATTGGCCTAATGGCTCAAGGTCAACTTCCAAAAAAGTGCTGTGCTTCCCATCCGTTGTGAGCACCTTGATGTGGTCGATATCGTGTCGCCACTGGAGGCAAGGGTAACTAGTTTCCCATGCAAGTTCCCGGGTCTATCACTCTCGCTGCGCTCGCTTCGCAAGTTGGAGCTGCAACCGCTCCTGGACAAGCTGCGCGCCCGCCTTGCCTATTGGAAGGCTAGGCTGCTGACCCTTGCGAGTAGACTGGTGCTCCTCAACTCGGTGCCGTCAGCGTCCACGGTCTACTGGCTGGCCGTGTTTGCCTTGCCATCTTGGGCGCGCAAGGAAATCGATCGGTTGCGCCGTGCATGGCTATGGCATGGTGAGGAAACGTACCATGGGGGGCACTGCAAAGTGGCATGGGGGCGCGTGTGCCGACCACGGGAGTTGGGTGGTCTAGGCATCATCGACTCGGACCGCTTTCGGGTGGCCCTTCGCCTGTGATGGCTCTGAGCAGAACGGATGGCGGACACGCCCTGGATCGGGCTTCCTGCCCCGGTGACCTTGCCGGAGCGTCGCATGTTCGCAGCGGCGTGCGCGGTTACGATCGGCGACGGGCGCCGTGCGAGTTTCTGGTACGACAGCTGGCTCCCCGATGGCGCGCCGTTCTTATTCGCCCCGGAGCTATTCGAGGTGGCTCGATGCAAGACGCGCTCTGTGCATCAAGCGTTGGCCGACGACAAATGGGTCCAGGACCTGCGTGGCAGGGTAACCAGTCGGTCTCTGCCGTCGTTCGTTCGGCTATGGGTTAACATCCGATCTATACAGCCCCTAGCCGCTGGCGTTGC
>NC_041380.1:532496366-532500572 GCF_002162155.2 Triticum dicoccoides | reverse complement strand
GACGGCTTTCGATGGAGGCTCACGGAGAACGGCGCCTACTCGTCTGCCTCGGCGTATCGGCTGTTCTTCATAGGCTCGACATTATTCCACTTCAGAAGGAAATCTGGGCGGCGTGGGCACCGGCGAAGTGCCGTCTGTTCGCCTGGCTGCTCACCCAGAGGCGGATCCTTACAATGACGGGTTGCTGGCTCGACAATGGCCAAACTCATATTTTTGCCCGCTATGCTATCACAGCTTGGAGACGGCAGTGCACTTGGCCATGGAGTGCCCATGGGCGCGACAACTATGGTCGCAGGTGGCCGACAGGTTTGGCGTTCCAAAGCTCCAGCCAGCTGCGTGGAATAATTCTCCCTCTCTTACGACCTGGTTCAGCAAGTTGAGTTGCGGCCCGACTTTGACAAAATTGGCACGGTCGGTGGCCCTGCTGACCTTGCGGTGGACCTAGAAGAAGCGTAATGCTCGCATCTTCGATGACGGCGTCGAACGTTTGACAAGGCAGGTGTTGCACCTCCTTCTAGTGGAGGCACGCGATTGGGCACTGGCCGGTGGCCGGCACTTGTTGCTGCGAGAATAGAATTTCATGGTTGGCTCTCTAGCCGTCTTGTTTTGTTTTTCGTTCGTGTTGTTATGAACCTGCTCGCTGGCTAATGCGCTAGCTTGCAACCTGTAACCGGCTTCTTTGCCCTCCTTCTAATCAATCGATACGCAGCTCTCCTGCGTTTATTTCAAAAAAGCTTCAGGAGTAGTGCAACGCAGCTGATGGTTCAAGCCAAAATAGCATCAGAAGTATGCTGTCCAAACTTGATGTCCCACAAATAACTTTACATGGAAATGATGAAAACACTCGAATCAATACCTACAGTGGCGGAGCTTGACAAGAATCTATGGGGGGGCCAATGACCAAAAAAAAAACTAACCAACGGCAACAAATCAGAACTTGTAGCGTTGAGGCAAATTTATACTTATTATTACTCATATTGTTCACAAAGTACACATATGATTAGCAGTATATATACTCCTTAAGAGAACTAACTACATCAAAATATACAACTTGTCTACTTATCTACTACCACTATAAAAGAAAGAGAGGACGGAGAACCAGATCATCCTATCCATTGAAACCTGCAATCTGATGGTCTACATCCCTCCAGCATACTAAACGCGTTTTACGCTTTAATTACCCACCATGCCATCTACTATGTACTACTCCTATAAAAGGAAGAAAGGGGCAGATCCAAACAATCTGCACCGGATTATTCTCAGATTTAGCGTCCCAGATTCATTCCATGTTTAACACCAAGCCACTAACCACGTCTTATCGCTAAACGATTTGGGTGCCGAAAAATAAATCCCGTCCCGTCCCGATGCCCTCGCCCCACCCACGCCACCCTCGAGGCCGTAACCTCCCCTGCCTCTTCCCCGTCTCACCTCGCTGCCGATACACGCCCCAACCGCCACGCCTGCCCTCCCAAACATCGCCGCCGTGCGCATCATCGCCGCCGCATGCACGCAACACCTCACATCACCGGGACCACAGCCTGTCCAACTGGAGTTCCCACCGACCGCTCCACCGTCGGCCTGACTGTACGTCAGGGCGCTCGTCGCCGGCGAGGCACGCGCGACCTGCTGGTGCCGTTGGGGACTTGGACGCACGCGGGATGGCGGCCGCTGACGAACGTGGCCGCGCCTCAGATCGGGGCGCGCGGCGGCCCAACGACCTCTCTGCTGCCGCCTCCGCCCTCCTACGGCTGCTCCATCCATGGGTACCTAGCCACCATGGCATCTCAATCCCTTCTTTTGTTGTTTGTTTTTCAGATTAATACGGATAGTTGTATGCTATTGTGGATAACCCAATCCCTCTACCTCTCATTTCCTTCGTCTGTTGTTTGTTTTTCAGATTAATATGGACATGTTGTATGCTATTGTGGATAACCAAATATAGCAAAACTTTGGCCTCCTTTTCCTGTAGTTAGGCGACTTCAGGAGCATAGCAACACAACGGGAAGGTAAGCAACGAAACTTCAAATGTATGAGTTGCTTGGACTGCAAATGCTTGGACTACAAATTTCTGAAATCCTCACTAATCAGGAATTCAATATGTCCTCATAAAATTTCAGGAATCCTGATGGCAACTGTTTGTATGTGTGCCTAAACGTCTATGCTGGTAAATTGTTGGTTAGAGAATCCAAAATTGGTTTGCTTGTTCTCTGAGTATAGATGACCGTTTTAGTGTTGAAATTTAGATCTTGGCTATTGGTTTACAGTTTGCTGCCAATTTCTTCTGTGTTCACACCTTGTGTACATCCAATACAACGAGCAGTGAATCAGCTTTAGTTATAGAAACATATATCATGTGCTTTTTTTAGAGATTTGATCTGGATAAGTGAGGGCCTTGGGACACTAATGAAACAATAACAATATCTAATATCTGGTGGATTGTCTTCTGTGGGAATAATGAATATGACTAACCCATTTCTAGAATCTGCAGCATCACTAAAACTCTGAATCACATTGGCCTGTGCATCAAGTTTCAGGAAAACATGATGAGGTAAATAGAGAAACTTTCATGGATATTAGATGGCAGTTACACATACAACATTATTATTCTATCATAGCCTAAATAATTGGATTAAAGTTTAGCCCTTTTGGAAGAAGAATAGGGATGATAGTAGGATTGATTTCTGATGTTAGAACAACTAATCTTAAAGTTGTTGACTGCCCTTTAATAACAACCCACACCTTCGCTATGCAAAACATATATTTGTTACCACATAGTAATAAAAATGGTGTGCTTTAAACTGTTGGGGAACGTTGCAGAAAACAAAAAATTTCCTACTCGTTTCACCAAGATCATCTAGGAGTTCATCTAGCAACGAGTGATTAGATGCATCTACATACCTTTGTAGATCGCGAGCGGAAGCGTTCAAAAGAACGGTGATGATGTAGTCGTACTCGACGTGATCCAAATCACCGATGACCAGCACCGAACGGACGGCACCTCCGCGTTCAACACACGTACGGAACAGCCACGTCTCCTCCTTCTTGATCCAGCAAGGGAGGGAGGAGAGGTTGAGGGAGATGGCACCAGCAGCAGCACGACGACGTGGTGTTGATGGAGCTGCAGTACTCCGGCAGAGCTTCGCTAAGCACTATGGAGGTGGAGGAGGTGTTGGGGAGGGAGAAGGAGGCAACCAAAGGCCAAGGCGTTCAGGTATGAAGTCCCTCCTCTCCCCCACTATATATAGGAGGGCCAAGGGGGGGTGGCCGGCCCTAGGAGATCCAATCTCCTAGGGGGTGCGGCGGCCAAGGGGGGTTTCCCTCCCCCCCAAGGCACCTAGGAGGTGCCTTCCCCTCCTAGGACTCTTCCCCCTTCAAACCCTAGGCGCATGGGCCTATGTGGGGCTGGTGCCCTTGGCCCATTAGGCCAAGGCGCACCCCCTACAGCCCATGTGTCCCCCCCGGGACAGGTGGACCCACCCGGTGGACCCCCGGGACCCTTCCGGTGGTCCCGGTACAATACCGATAACCCCGAAACTTGTCCCGATGCCTGAAACAGGACTTCCCATATATAAATCTTTACCTCCGGACCATTCCGGAACTCCTCGTGACGTCCGGGATCTCATCCGGGACTCCGAACAACATTCGGGTTACTGCATATACATATCCCTACAACCCTAGCGTAACTGAACCTTAAGTGTGTAGACCCTACGGGTTCGGGAGGCAAGCAGACATGACCGAGACGACTCTCCGGTCAATAACCAACAGCGGGATCTGGATACCCATGTTGGCTCCCACATGCTCCACGATGATCTCATCGGATGAACCACGATGTCGAGGATTCTATCAACCCCGTACGCTATTCCCTTTGTCTATCAATATGTTACTTGCCCGAGATTCGATCGTCGGTATCCCAATACCTCGTTCAATCTCGTTACCGGCAAGTCACTTTACTCGTACCGTAATGCATGATCCCGTGACCAGACACTTGGTCACTCTGAGCTCATTATGATGATGCATTACCGAGTGGGCCCAGTGATACCTCTCCGTCATACGGAGTGACAAATCCCAGTCTTGATCCATGTCACCCAACAGACACTTTCGGAGATACCCGTAGTCTACCTTTATAGTCACCCAGTTACGTTGTGACGTTTGGCATACCCAAAGCACTCCTACGGTATCCGGGAGTTACACGATCTCATGGTCTAA
>NC_041380.1:532490402-532491246 GCF_002162155.2 Triticum dicoccoides | reverse complement strand
CCCGCGCCGCCTCACGCCCCTGACGCCGGCGCCCATCCCCGACGCCGCCCCGTAGCCTGCTCCATCTCCCCTGCCGCACAGGCGCACACCCAACTCCGTCGCCGCTCGGACCCTCCCTCGCTGGATTGCCTCGCCCCATCGACATCGCCCTCGACCTCTTCGTCCCCGACGGCGCCACCTCGTCCCGACGTCGCCCCGCCGCCTCGTCCTCATCACTGCGCCGTCCTCGACCTCCTCCTCAACCGCGGCTCCTCCGAGCCTCACCGACGTTCCCCTGCAACGGGGGTGAGCCGTCGTCCGTCCTCCTCTTCCCCTCTGCCTCGATGCGTCCACCACACCCGCGCCTCACCCCGCCATGGCCACGCGCCGGCCGCGCCCGTGTAGCGCCGGCCACGCCCGACGCGAGTGCCCGCGAACCGCGGCCCTTCTCGGCGCCCTCACGGCGCCACGCGCGCCCCGCGAACCGCGGCTGCCCCTGCGCCATAGCCGCCCCGCCCTGCTCCTCCACCTGCTTGCCCCCCCGACGGCGACCGCCCTAGCCAGCCACCTCACCATGCGGCTCCGGCTGCGCCGCCCTGGCCAGCCACCTCGCCGTGCGGCTCCGGCCCGCAACCGTGGCCATCGCCCCTGGTGGTCACGGGCACGGGCGCCCACGCCCGCCCCGTTAACCCGTGCCCAATAAGCCGCCCTGGGCCACTGACGTAGGGGCCCCACACCCCTAAAACGAAAATTAAAAAAAAGGAAATGTAATTAATAAAAGTATTAATTAGTTAATTAATTAATTAGTAAATTAATTAAGTTATTTAATCCCGTTTAAATTAATCTAATTAATTAGTTAATTTAA
>NC_041380.1:532404904-532410909 GCF_002162155.2 Triticum dicoccoides | reverse complement strand
ATGGCTAACGCGTTTAGCAATAAAGTAAAGTAATTTACATGGCGTTTCTCGATGACACGCAGGTCATTAAAAGAATAAAGACAACTCCTATGGCTCCTGCCGGTTGTCATACTCATCGACATGCAAGTCGTGAATCCTATTACAATAGCATGAACATCTCATACATCACATATAGATCATTCATCATTCATCACAACTTTGGCCATATCATATCACAAACCACTTGCTGCAAAAACAAGTTAGACGTCCTCTAATTGTTGTTGCAAGTTTTACGTGGCTGAATTAGGGTTCTAGCAAGAACGTCTTCTTACCTACGTTAAAGCCACAACGTGATTTGTCAACTTCTATTTACCCTTCATAAGGACCCTGTTCATCGATTCCGCTCCAACTAAAGTGGGAGAGACAGACACCCGCCAGCCACCTTATGCAACTAGTGCATGTTAGTCGGTGGAACCGGTCTCACGTAAGCGTACGTGTAAGGTTGGTTCGGGCCGCTTCATCCCACAATACCGCTGAAGCAAGAAAGGACTAGTAACGGCAAGAAAGTTGACAAATCTACGCCCACAACAAATTGTGTTCTACTCGTGCAAGAAGAACTACGCATAGACCTAGCTCATGATGCCACTGTTGGGGAACGTTGCAGAAAACAAAAATTTTCCTACTCGTTTCACCAAGATCATCTAGGAGTTCATCTAGCAACGAGTGATTAGATGCATCTACATACCTTTGTAGATCGCGAGCGGAAGCGTTCAAAAGAACGGTGATGATGTAGTCGTACTCGACGTGATCCAAATCACCGATGACCAGCGCCGAACGGACGGCACCTCCGCGTTCAACACACGTACGGAACAGCCACGTCTCCTCCTTCTTGATCCAGCAAGGGAGGGAGGAGAGGTTAAGGGAGATGGCACCAGCAGCAGCACGACGGCGTGGTGTTGATGGAGCTGCAGTACTCCGGCAGAGCTTCGCTAAGCACTATGGAGGTGGAGGAGGTGTTGGGGAGGGAGAAGGAGGCAACCAAAGGCCAAGGCGTTCAGGTATGAAGTCCCTCCTCTCCCCCACTATATATAGGAGGGCCAAGGGGGGGTGGCCGGCCCTAGGAGATCCAATCTCCTAGGGGGTGCAGCGGCCAAGGGGGGTTTCCCTCCCCCCCAAGGCACCTAGGAGGTGCCTTCCCCTCCTAGGACTCTTCCCCCTTCAAACCCTAGGCGCATGGGCCTATGTGGGGCTGGTGCCCTTGGCCCATTAGGCCAAGGCGCACCCCCTATAGCCCATGTGCCCCCCCCAGGACAGGTGGACCCACCCGGTGGACCCCCGGGACCCTTCCGGTGGTCCCGGTACAATACCGATAACCCCGAAACTTGTCCCGATGCCCGAAACAGGACTTCCCATATATAAATCTTTACCTCCGGACCATTACGGAACTCCTCATGACGTCCGGGATCTCATCCAGGACTCCGAACAACATTCGGGTTACTGCATATACATATCCCTACAACCCTAGCGTAACTGAACCTTAAGTGTGAAGACCCTACGGGTTCGGGAGGCAAGCAGACATGACCGAGACGACTCTCCGGTCAATAACCAACAGCGGGATCTGGATACCCATGTTGGCTCCCACATGCTCCACGATGATCTCATCGGATGAACCATGATGTCGAGGATTCTATCAACCCCGTACGCTATTCCCTTTGTCTATCGATATGTTACTTGCCCGAGATTCGATCGTCGGTATCCCAATACCTCGTTCAATCTCGTTACCGGCAAGTCACTTTACTCGTACCGTAATGCATGATCCCGTGACCAGACACTTGGTCACTCTGAGCTCATTATGATGATGCATTACCGAGTGGGCCCAGTGATACCTCTCCGTCATACGGAGTGACAAATCCCAGTCTTGATCCATGTCACCCAACAGACACTTTCGGAGATACCCGTAGTCTACCTTTATAGTCACCCAGTTACGTTGTGACGTTTGGCATACCCAAAGCACTCCTACGGTATCCGGGAGTTACACGATCTCATGGTCTAAGGAAAAGATACTTGACATTGGAAAACTCTAGCAAACGAACTATACGATCTTGTGCTATGTTTAGGATTGGGTCTTGTCCATCACATCATTCTCCTAATGATGTGATCTCGTTATCAATGACATCCAGTGTCCATAGTCAGGAAACCATGACTATCTGTTGATCAACGAGCAAGTCAACTAGAGGCTCACTAGGGACATGTTGATGTCTGTTATTCACACATGTATTACGATTTCCGGATAACACAATTATAGCATGAATAAAGACAATTATCATGAACAAGGAAATATAATAATAATGCTTTTATTATTGCCTCTAGAGCATATTTCCAACATAAACATGGTTGCTGCAAAACACATAAACGGAGATTGCACTGAGACACACATATATGAATTGTGCACATTGGTCTCGGGCTACAATTTGAGTGCATGCGTTGCTTACGATGAACTGCTGAAACTCTTGCTTTCTCTCTATTCTGATGATAAAAGCAATGGCACATAGCTCACGCTCCACTTTTATTTGTGTTATTGTGATATTTTTCTTTTCATCGAAATCTTGACTTTGGACATATTTGTTGTTTTTTTATATTGGTGCGACCTTGTCCGCCTTATATTGTTTGGTGATTACAATATAAATTCCCCAGATAGTGCAAAAGTGGACAGTTTAGCCATTGAATAGTAATTATTCTACTGAATTGCAATGAAACACTCTTCGTACTTCTTGGACTACTACATGGCATGATCCTGAGTGTTATTACCTTGCGCTGCCTCATGGAATTTCTTGTGTGCCACACTGCATGATCCTGAGGTTAGCCTCAACATAGTTTTATGATTTTCTTTTTTGTGCCTTTGGAGCTCTTGTTTTTTTATGCTTTTCTTTTCCATGTTTCGCAAACGATCAACCCAAATAGGTAATTTTTGTTTTACTGCTTTAGGAGTACTCGCTATGTGTCAACGGATAACTGAAGTCTGGTTGCGTCTATGAACACTTGGAGATTTTGTAGTACTCTTTCCGAGGAGATAAGCTAGCATGAGTAATAGATGACCAACAGTAACTCATTGCATTTTTTTGCTTGATGGCCTATTGTCTTGTAGGAAGGCCTCTGCACCCCCTCCCGACAATTGACACGCTGCATCTCACCTGGCCACCCCGCATCCCCTTCTGAGATTGCTTCTCCCATTGAGAGTGAAACTGTTCTATGAAATTTGAGATGTATATACATTCAGATGAATGCAGTTTCATCCATTGCTGAAAGAAATGTGATATCCAATTTCAGGTTTTCTGAAGCCACGATCAGCTGGGGATTGGATAGCAGAAGCATGGCGTGTATAAGATCTGAACATTGAAGACATGCAATGCAGCTCAATGGTATGCCTTCCTCGGTTCCTTGTAATCTTTGAAGCCTAAATTCTGAACTATTTTTTATACAAGCCTAAATGTTCTTACGTGTTATTGCGTTTGTACAAGACAACATGAGTACAACTTCTACAAAAGTATTTTGGACTGTTTTGTGTGCATCGGGCAACGCATACATTAAGCTGTCGCCATTTCCCATCATCTCATAAACTATTATGGGAAGTATGGTTTCGTTTTATCCCATATATCAGTATATTAAGTATGTTACCTTCTATATAATGTTGGTGATTTGTCCATGGAAATATTTAATTAAACAATGTTTATCTTCTGCATCTTTTTTATATCTTTTTACCACGACAGGGATGGAGCTCTCGGCGATGTGGAGCTCAATGTCTTTCAGGTTGTTCTATACAGTGTTATTAGTGTTTTAATATATACTTATTTGCATAAGAAGTTTGCATATGTTAGTTATTCCTCTCGTCAAAGGAAATATCCTCCCTTCAATACAATAACTAAATTCAATGTTCATGCGCTAAATGAAAATCATTAGTTCATTATTACTACATTATTATCAGCTATTGATTTTGTAGTATTTATTAATTAGTAGTGCTTCACTAGGATGAACATGTATTTTCTTCTCCGCAAAAGAATGATTTTTCAATGGTTTTTCTGGGCTGTTTATTTTTCAGAAATTGTGACCCGCTGAATCCTTTTTCCCTTACTGCACACATGCACATCATTTTAATTTTGTGTGCACTTCCCAACTTGTTAGTGCCATCGTACCATGTTTGTTAGTCATGCTTTACTTATTATTTGGGCACCTTGGGGTAGCATCTTGCCAATGTTTGTTCAGAATGGTGAATACATGTTCAAAAGCACTCGAAATCATATTGCCTTTCATTATGTTGGAAGGAAAAAACCTTTAAAACTGGATATATGTTTCTTTACCCTGGAAAAGCACCAGTTCAGCAGTTGATTTTTCCAAATGCATGTCCTCAGCATAGTAGTTTTGCAGGATATAGGCAACGATCGATACTTGATAGAAGACATGACAAGGCTCCCTGACTTACATGCTTGCCCCTGGCTATGATGTCACACGGACATTGCTTTGGCGCCAGCTCATTCCACATTCTGGAAGTGTGCACTGGTGTAAGAAAGCTGACACTTAGAACTATCCTTAATTTGTTTATATCTTTGTAAAGCACTTATAATGCTTGAGTTATCAGGTTAGTGACATAAAAACAATACGCGCTTGCACTTTCAGGCATACCTAGACTTGATTGCCAGTTTCTCTACTCTAGGTGTTGGTTTAATACTAATACCTTGTCTTCAAACTTTAACCATGGAAATTCTATGGCTCATGTAAGTGCTAATACATCCATCTTCAAGTTTAGCAAAGTGACGTACTATTTTCTAATGTATGTGAGGATATATTGTGCTTTATTGCCTGGCAGGCTCAATCTTGATGACACAATTAGAGTAAGTACTTGGAGAAAATTTTATTAGTTACCATATCTTTTTTAAGAGGTTTCATTGACAGTGAAGTCCAAAGGTAGAGCTGAACATTATCATGCTTAAGAATTTATGTGACTTCTATAATAGTGTTTGTCGTACCAGCTCTTTTACAGAACAAACATATTTTCTGTAGTATCCTAGCTTTAAACTATTTCCCGATGTTCTTTTGTAAATTGTGCTGATGCATGTCAAAGTACTCAGGCAGTCTGATAATTTATCATTTATCTCTTTTTCGCCATGAAATGTATTGGTTAATCTTACAAAGTTGATATGCTACTCACTTCAGGCACAGACTCCATGCCCATCGAGTTGCATTTGTGATCAGCCAACACACTGTAAAACTGATAAACTTGTGCTCGATCGCCTCTAAGAAGTAGAAATTAGTGAATTATCAGGAACTGAACATGAACGTGATTTTGTGCAACGGTTATTCAGTTGGGCAACAACCTTAAAAAAGTTGACAATATCTTTTCATCACTCGATCACGAAAGCAAGGCCAAGGGGTTGTTCCAGATGTTATGAAGCTTGTCCATATTGGAACTATGTATTGAATTTTATGTGCACCGCTGCTTGGTGGGGAAAGTTCTATGTGTTCCTGGAGATTAAAACACTGATTTGTCAATTCTCTTCGCAAGCTTCTAGTTTGTGTGGTCCTGTTGTTCGCATGCTCGGGAGTCAGGAGTGGTGACGAATTCATGTTGTGACAATATGTCGATGCTGTTGAGACTGTCTTTCTAGGACGCGTGTTTACCTCTGTAATCTGTATGAAACTATGGATTCTAATTAATTTGCTAAAATAGTAGCTGCTTACCCTGATTTCTAATAGCATTTGTTAGGTGGGGCGCATTGCTGTTTATTAGTTGAATGGTGATTTCTGCTGAATTTCTGTTATTGTAATGGTATATGTGACTGTAAGTTCATTCTTTCGATATCATTTGCTGGAATGTGTAAAGGTATGGCTCTTTCATGATTTGAACCTTGCACCGGTAGGGTATCCACAACACTATGTATGATCTAAACAATGGGTGAAAATATTTATTGGAGCATTTGTTTCAAACAAATGATTTTGAGCGTAAGATATTTCTAATATTTAAGTATGCGTGA
>NC_041380.1:532366841-532403059 GCF_002162155.2 Triticum dicoccoides | reverse complement strand
GGTGCCTTGCCTGCCCTGCGGCTGCCGCCACACCATGCCTCACCTGCCCCGCGGCGGCCGCCGCCATGCCGTGCCTCGCCCGCGGCCGCCGCCATTCCCTGGCGCGAGCTCCTCAAGCTCGACGCAGATGGCCTGCGCCGCTGCTGGAGTGCCGCGGGCGAGGCCGACCTCGGCGCAACCGTCGCCACCAGGAGCTCCGGCTTGGGGGGGGGGAGGTTCGCCGGCTTGGGAGGGGAAGGGGGTCGCCGGCTCGGGAGGGGAAGGGGGCCGCCGGCTCGGGAGAGGAGAGGTTTGGCACAGGAGGCACAGAGGAGGAAGAGAAGAGAGAGAGAAAGAAGAAAGAGAAGAGGAAGAGGAAACTTACATATGTGCCCCACATGTAAGCTAACGGTCAAACTAACAGTTTGTTTAGCCTTGGGCCCAACCTGTCATAATTGTGATCAACTGATAAATACTCGACGATCTGGGTTTTCTGAAATAGCAGACCACCCATTTAGTAGTTATCTAAGAAAAAAATAAAATCCGGTAGTTTTTTGGAAGCCTAGCCTGTAAAGTAGTAGTTTTATGCTATTTGCTCCTTTCTTGCTATGCTAGCTAACCATGGGATACTCCTCACAGTTATTAGAGAATATATGAATTATATCAGTGGATTCTAAAAGAGTGTAGAGACTGTTCATCAATACCAATAAGATATTCATTCATCCGAAGGTTCATAGCTATGCGTTGTTACTCCCATTTCCCACTATCAATATTCCCATGCCCATAAATCAAGAACAAAAAAAATGATAACTCAAGAATATATTAGCCCATTTCAAATAGAAAAGTGAGAATCAACATTTACAAGTTGATGTAAGCTCACAAGCAATACATCTCTGATTGCACGAATCAATTCATTCTATTTAGGGATAAGTATATTTTTCGTCCTTGAACTTTCGTGATAGTTTAGAAATCATCCCTTAACTTTAAAACCACTAAAACTAAGTTCCTATAATAAACTATTTAAACCGGATAAGTTTCGTCCCTTCAGGTGGTTTCAGTATGATGTGAAATCGATTTTGATTAAACTGGCCACGTGGCCTGGTTTTTACCCCAACTCGATCCACTTCCAGCGTGGCGGCGCTCACCTCTGTCGTCACCACTACCAACCTGCTCAACGCCGCCCCCGAGATCGCCAAGGAGGTTGCCTCCTCACATGCACGCACATTCTGTTGTGCGCTCAACTGCACAGGATCGGCAGCGCTAGCTAGTAGGGGTAATTAACTGATCTTTAGCTAAGGTTGTTGTACAGCACGGCGCAGATGTAAACCTGTGCGATCTATCGATTCCTATAGCTCTTGTTCTACAATATCCATTGTCCAGATGGTAACGAACAGCCTCCGCCTCGAGGACTCCGACACCATGGAGACGTTCCTCTGCATGGTGTCGACGGAGATCCTGCGGGGGGTACGGGCTGATCAAGAGCACGGCCATCGGCGTCTCTACAGACTCGGCCGAGGAGAGCCGCCGATGCGGGACGGCCGGCCTCCTGCCGACCAACACCGAGGCCAAGTCGCCAAGATCGTCGACCCTGAGACCTGCCATGTGCTTCCCTATGAATCGCACCGGCGCGCGAGCTCTGGGTCAGAGGACGCTACGTCATAAAACCAGGCCACATGGCCACTTTTAATCAAACCCGGATCCACATCATGCTAAAACCACCTAAGGGATGAAACATATTCGATTTAAATAGTTGACGAACTGAGTTTTAATGGTTTTAAAGTTGAGGGACGATTTCTAAACTATCACAAAAGTTTAAGAACGAAAAATATACTTATCCCTTCCATTTAAAGCATGCATCAGAAAAGTTTGCCAAAGCATGCATCAGAAAAGTGATTCCATATATTTATCCAATCACTGAAAAGGCTATCAACTAGCAATCACTTTGACACAATATTAGTAGTTGCCAACTGATATTTACACTACCGGAAAACGGGCATACGCCGACGGCCAAAGCTATGCCTACGGCTGCCGTCGGCCTAGTTCGAGATATGCCGACAGCCCAGTCCTGGCCGTCGGCTTAAACTGACCGTCGGGTTACGTGGACCTATGCCGACGGTCGCCGTCGGCACAGGACGGCCGCCGACCTAGCCGCAGACATGCCGACAGCAGCCGTCGGCATAGATCGACCGTCGGTATAACTGTCGGCCCGGCGACCCCGCCCGTGACTAGTGGCTAACGCCGTCAAACCTATGCCGACGGTCTGGACGGGCGGCCGTCGTCATATCTCCGCATGCCACGTCACCGATCCACAGCGTAGGTATGCCGACAGTAGCCATCGGCATAGCTGCCACGTCACCGATCCGCGGCACGGCGCCCACCAGAACTCTGCCGTATCTATGCCAACGGCTTTGCCGTCGGCATAGCTATTTTTTACATACTTTTTTTCCATATGTTTTAATACTTTTTTACATACGTTTTTTTGCATATGTTTTTATGCTTTTTCAAAAATATGTGTTCATGCTTTTTTATGTATTATATGAATATATATGTAGTTTGTAATTTTTTCCATAGATTATGAATATATATATATATATAGTTTGTATTTTTTTCGAGCACGTTAATAATATGCTGTCATGTTCTTTTGAATATAGGTCCTTAAATTTTATTAAAATCAAAAACAACTATGCAATAGAAGTTGAGTGGCGGTTGCAAACGCCCGGCACCCGTCTCTGGAGTGTGACCCCCTCACGTCCGCGGTGTGCCCCCCTCACGGATGGCGCCGCCGCCAACATTTGGAGGGCGGAAACAGCCGCATCGGGTCTATACGGAGAGGACGTTGCTCCCAAGTGTTTCTATGGGACGACCTACCACAACCGGGTGGTGTTGTGGCATGTTCGAAGAGGCGGCACGCATCTCCGGGGCGTGGCCCCCCTAACGGACGGCGCCGCCGCCGGCACCTGGAGGGGGAAAACGGACGCATCGGGTCTACACGGAGGGGATGTAGCTGTCGGTTTGGCCCGGATGTTGCTCCCAGGTGTCCCTCTGAGCTGACCTGACACAACCGGGTGGAGAGGTCCACTGTTCAAAGCCCGTTCGTGAAAAGTCAAAGGGCTAGATCTCGTGGTCAACCGCTCCAGGGTTAGGCGGGACGGGGGCCCTGAGGGGGTAGCAATGCCACCGGAGCGTCGCACTGGCCCCTCATACATGCGGGGTGGTGTGGTGGCATGTCCGAAGAGGCGGACGCGTCTCCGAGGTTTGGCCCCCCTCACGGACGGCGCCACCGCCCGCACCTGGAGTGGGGAAACGGACGCGTCGGGCGGAGGGGATCTTGCTGTGGGTCTGGCCCGGTTGTTGCTCCAAAGTGTTCCTATGGGCTGACCTAACACAACCGGGCGGGGAGGTCCGCTGGTCAAATCCCGTCCGTGCAAAGTCAAAGGGCTAGATCCTGTGGTCAAACGCTACAGGGTTAGGCGGGACGGGGGCCCTGGGGGGTAGCAATGCCACGGGAGCATCGCACCGGGCCCTCATACATGCGGGGTGGTGTGGTGGCATGTACGAAGAGGCGACACGCGTCTCGGGGGCGTGGCCCCCCTCACGGACGGCGATGACAAGGTACTAGACGTTCTGCGGTAACGATGCAGCGTGAATATTATTAAATACTCGGAGCGCGATAAAATCATGAGTTTTTTTGCACGACGTGGGCACATGTGCTATAGGAACAATGGCATTTTTTCATAATTTTTGGTAATGGAGAAGTATCCGAAAAAATTCCTCTACGCGGATTGCCCTTCGCACGTCTACGGCTGTGGCCGGCGGCCTCCGGGGGCTAGCATGCCGCCAAATCTTGCGTAGGCGGCCTCTCACAAGTCTGGAAATGTTGTGGCGGTTGCAAACACCCGGCACACGTGTCCGGGGTGTGCCCCCCCTCACGGACGGCGCCGCCGCCGGCACCTAGAGTGGGGAAACGGACGCGTCGGGACTACACGGAGGGGATCTTGCTGTGGGACTGGCCCGATTGTTGCTCCAAAGTGTTCCTATGGGTTGACCTAACACAACCGCGCGGGGAGGTCCGCTGGTCAAAGCCCGTCCGTGCAAAGTCAAAGGGCTAGATCCGGTGGTCAAACGCTACACGGTTAGGCGGGACGGGGGCCCTGGGGGGTAGCAATGCCACCGGAGCGTCGCACCGGGCCCTCATACATGCGGGGTGGTGTGGTGGCATGTCCGAAGAGGCGGCACGCGTCTCCGGGGCATGGCCCCCCCTCACGGACGGCGATGACACGGTAGTAGACGTTCTGCGGTAACGATGCGGCGTGAATATTATTAGAAACTCGGAGCGCGATAAAATCATGAGTTTTTTTGCACGACGTGGGCACATGTGCTATAGCAACGATGGTATTTTTTCATAATTTTTGGTGATGGAGAAGTATCCGAAAAATTCCCTCTACGCGGATTGCCCTTCGCGCGTCTACGGCTGTGGCCATCAGCCTACGGGGTCTAGCATGCCGCCAAATCTTGCGTAGGCGGCCTCTCAGAAGTATGGAAGTGTTGTGGCGGTTGCAAATGCCCGGCACGCGTGTCCGGGGTGTGCCCCCCCCCCCCTCACGGACGGCGCCGCCGCCGGCACCTAGAGGGGGGAAACGGACGCGTCGGGTCTACACGGAGGGGATCTTGCTGTGGGTCTGGCCCGGTTGTTGCTCCAAAGTGTTCCTATGGGCTGACCTAACACAACCGGGCGGGGAGGTCCGCTGGTCAAAGCCCATCCGTGCAAAGTCAAAGGACTAGATCCCATGGTCAAACGCTACAGGGTTAGGCGGGACGGGGCCCCTGGGGGGTAGCAATGCCATGGGAGCATCGCACCGGGCCCTCATACATGCGGGGTGGTGTGGTGCCATGTCCGAAGAGGTGGCACGCGTCTCGGGGGCGTGTCCCCCCCTCACGGACAGCGATGACACGGTAGTAGATGTTTTGCGGTAACGATGCGGCGTGAATATTATTAAATACTCGGAGCGCGATAAAATCATGAGATTTTTGGCATGACGTGGGCACATGTGCTATAGGAACGATGGTATTTTTTCATAATTTTTGGTAATGGAGAAGTATTCGAAAAAATCCCTCTATGCGGATTGCCCTTCGCGCGTCTACGGCTGTGGCCGGCAGCCTACGGGGGCTAGCATGCCGCCAAATCTTGCGTAGGCAGCCTCTCACAAGTCTGGAAGTGTTGTGGCGGTTGCAAACGCCTGGCACGCGTGTTCGGGGT
The DNA here is from genome assembly GCF_002162155.2 of Triticum dicoccoides. Taxonomy (NCBI): domain Eukaryota; kingdom Viridiplantae; phylum Streptophyta; class Magnoliopsida; order Poales; family Poaceae; genus Triticum; species Triticum dicoccoides. Next base: position 532,397,823 of record NC_041380.1, on the reverse strand, counting down.
GTGCCCCCCCCCTCACGGAAGGCGCCGCCGCCGGCACCTGGAGGGGGAAACGAACGCGTCGGGTCTACACGGAGGGGATCTTGCTGTGGGTCTGGCCTGGTTGTTGCTGCAAAGTGTTCGTATGGCTGACCTAACACAACCGGGCGGGGAGGTCCGCTGGTCAAAGCCCGTCCGTGCAAAGTCAAAGGGCTAGATCCCGTGGTCAAACGCTACAGGGTTAGGCGGGACGGGGGCCCTGGGGGTAGCAATGCCACAGGAGCGTCGCTCCGGGCCCTCATACATGCGGGGTGGTGTGGTGGCATGTCCGAAGAGGCGGCACACGTCTCCGGGGCGTGCCCCCCCTCACGGACGGCGATGACATGGTAGTAGACGTTCTGCGGTAACAATGCGGCGTGAATATTATTAAATACTCATAGTGTGATAAAATCATGAGTTTTTTTGCATGACGTGGGCACATGTGCTATAGGAACGATGGTATTTTTTCATAATTTTTGGTGATGGAGAAGTATCCGAAAAATTCCCTCTACGCGGATTGCCCTTCGCGCGTCTACGGCCGTGGCCGGCGGCCTACGGGGCTAGCATGCCGCCAAATCTGGCGTAGGCAGCCTCTCACAAGTCTGGAAGTGTTGTGGCGGTTGCAAACGCCCGGCACACGTGTCCGGGGTGTGCCCCCCTCACGGACGGCGCCGCCGCCGGCACCTGGAGTGGGGAAACGGACGCGTCGGGTCTACACGGAGGGGATCTTGCTGTGGGTCTGGCCTGGTTGTTGCTCCAAAGTGTTCCTATGGGATGACCTAACACAACCGGGCAGGGAGGTCCGCTGGTCAAAGCCCGTCCGTGCAAAGTCAAAGGTCTAGATCCGATGGTCAAACGCTACAGGGTTAGGCGGGACGGGGGCCCTGGGGGTAGCAATGCCACCGGAGCGTCGCACCGGGCCCTCATACATGCGGGGTGGTGTGGTGGCAGGTCCGAAGAGGCGGCACGCGTCTCCGGGGCGTGGCCCCCCCTCACGGACGGCGATGACACGGTAGTAGACGTTCTGCGGTAACGATGCGGCGTGAATATTATTAAATACTCGGAGCGCGATAAAATCATGAGTTTTTTTGCGCGACGTGGGCACATGTGCTATAGCAACGATGGTATTTTTTCATAATTTTTGGTGATGGAGAAGTATCCGAAAAATTCCCTCTACGCGGATTGCCCTTCGCGCGTCTACGGCTGTGGCCATCAGCCTACGGGGTCTAGCATGCCGCCAAATCTTGCGTAGGCGGCCTCTCACAAGTATGGAAGTGTTGTGGCGGTTGCAAATGCCCGGCACGCGTGTCCGGGGTGTGCCCCCCCCCTCACGGATGGCGCCGCCGCCGGCACCTGGAGGGGGGAAATGGACGCGTCGGGTCTACACGGAGGGGATCTTGCTGTGGGTCTGGCCCGGTTGTTGCTCCAAAGTGTTCCTATGGGCTGACCTAACACAACCGGGCGGGGAGGTCCGCTGGTCAAAGCCCATCCGTGCAAAGTCAAAGGACTAGATCCCGTGGTCAAACGCTACAGGGTTAGGCGGGACGGGGCCCCTGGGGGGTAGCAATGCCATGGGAGCATCGCACCGGGCCCTCATACATGCGGGGTGGTGTGGTGCCATGTCCGAAGAGGTGGCACGCGTCTTGGGGGCGTGTCCCCCCCTCACGGACAGCGATGACACGGTAGTAGACGTTCTGCGGCAACGATGCGGCGTGAATATTATTAAATACTCGGAGAGCGATAAAATCATGAGATTTTTTGCATGACGTGGGCACATGTGCTATAGGAATGATGGTATTTTTTCATAATTTTTGGTAATGGAGAAGTATTCGAAAAAATCCCTCTATGCGGATTGCCCTTCGCGCGTCTACGGCTGTGGCCGGCGGCCTACGGGGGCTAGCATGCCACCAAATCTTGCGTAGGCGGCCTCTCACAAGTGTGGAAGTGTTGTGGCTGTTGCAAACGCCCGGCACTCGTGTCCGGGGTGTGCCCCCCCTCACGGACGGCGCCGCCACCGGCACTTGGAGGTGGGAAACGGACGCGTCGGGTCTACACGGAGGGGATCTTGCTGTGGGTCTGGCCCGGTTGTTGCTCCAAAGTGTTCCTATGGGAGGAGCTAACACAACCGGGCGGGGAGGTCCGCTGGTCAAAGCCCGTCCATGCAAAGTCAAAGGGCTAGATCCCGTGGTCAAACGTTATAGGGTTAGGCGGGACGGGGGCCCTGGGGGGTAGCAATGCCACGGGAGCATCGCACCGGGCCCTCATACATGCGGGGTGGTGTGGTGGCATGTCCGAAGAGGCGGCACACGTGTCGGGGGCGTGGCCCCCCCTCACGGACGGCGATGACACGGTAGTAGACGTTCTGTGGTAACGACACGGCGTGAATATTATTAATTACTCGGAGCGCGATAAAATCATGAGTTTTTTTGCACGACGTGGGCACATGTGCTATAGGAACGATGGTATTTTTTCATAATTTTTGGTGATGGAGAAGTATCCGAAAAATTCCCTCTACGCGGATTGCCCTTCGCGCGGCTACGGCTGTGGCCGGCGGCCTACGGGGGCTAGCATGCCGCCAAATCTTGCGTAGGCAGCCTCTCACAAGTCTGGAAGTGTTGTGGCAGTTGCAAATGCCCGGCACGCGTGTCCGGGGTGTGCCCCCCTCACGGACGGCGCTGCCACCGCCACCTGGAGTGGGGAAATGGACGCGTCGGGTCTACACGGAGGGGATCTTGCTGTGGGTCTGGCCCGGTTGTTGCGCCAAAGTGTTCCTACGGGCTGACCTAACACAACCGGGCTGGGAGGTCCGCTGGTCAAAGCCCGTCCATGCAAAGTCAAAGGGCTAGATCCCGTGGTCAAACGCTACAGGGTTAGGCCGGACGGGGGCCCTGGGGGTAGCAATGCCACCGGAGCATCGCACTGGGCCCTCATACATGCGGGGTGGTGTGGTGGCATGTCCGAAGAGGCGGCACGCGTCTCCGGGGCGTGGCCCCCCCTCACGGACGGCGATGACACGGTAGTAGACGTTCTGTGGTAACGATGCAGCGTGAATATTATTAAATACTCGGAGCGCGATAAAATCATGAGTCTTTTTGCATGACGTGGGCACATGTGCTATAGGAATGGTTGTATTTTTTCATAATTTTTGGTGATGGAGAAGTATCCGAAAAATTCCCTCAATACAAATTGCCCTTCGCGCGTCTACGGCTGTGGCCGGTGGCCTATGGGGGCTAGCATGCCGCCAAATCTTGCGTAGGCGGCAACGCCCGACACGCGTGTCCGGGGTGTGCCCCCCCTCAAGGACGGCGCCACCACCGACACCTCGAGGGGGGAAACGGACGCGTCGGGTCTACACGGAGGGGATCTTGCTGTGGGTCTGGCCCGGTTGTTGCTCCAAAGTGTTCCTATGGGCTGACCTAACACAACCGGGCGGGGAGGTCCGCTGGTCAAAGCCCGTCCGTGCAAAGTCAAAGGGCTAGATCCCGTGGTCAAACGCTACAGGGTTAGGCAGGACGGGGGCCCTGGGGGTAGCAATGCCATGGGAGCATCGCACCGGGCCCTCATACATGCGGGGTGGTGTGGTGGCATGTCCGAAGAGGCGGCACGCGTCTCGGGGGCGTGGCCCCCCCTCACGGACGGCGATGACACGGTAGTAGACGTTCTGTGGTAACGATGCGGCGTGAATATTATTAAATACTCAGAGCGCGATAAAATCATGAGTTTTATTGCACGACGTGGGCACATGTGCTATAGGAACGATAGTATTTTTTTCATAATTTTTGGTGATGGAGAAGTATCCGAAAAAATCCCTCTACGCGGATTGCCCTTCGCGCGTCTACGGCTGTGGTCGGCGGCCTACGGGGGCTAGCATGGCGCCAAATCTTGCGTAGGCGGCCTCTCACAAGTCTGGAAGTGTTGTGGCGGTTGCAAACGCCCGACACGCGTGTCCGGGGTGTGCCCCCCCTCACGGACGGCGCCGCCGCCGGCACCTGGAGTGGGGAAACGGACGCGTCGGGTCTACACGGAGGGGATCTTGTTGTAGGTCTGGCCCGGTTGTTGCTCCAAAGTGTTCCTATGGGCTGACCTAACACAACCGGGCGGGGAGGTCCGCTGGTCAAAGCCCGTCCGTGCAAAGTCAAAGAGCTTGATCCCGTGGTCAAATGCTACAGGGTTAGGCGGGACGGGGGCCCTGGGGAGGGGGGGGTAGCAATGCCACTGGAGCGTCGCACCGGGGCCTCATACATGCGAGGTGGTGTGGTGGCATGTCTGAAGAGGCGGCACGCGTCTCCGGGGAATGCCCCACCCCTCACGGACGGCGATGACACGGTAGTAGACGTTCTGCGGTAACGATGCGGCGTGAATATTATTAAATATTCGGAGCGCGATAAAATCATGAGTTTTTTTTTGCATGATGTGGGCACATGTGCTATAGGAATGTTGGTATTTTTTCATAATTTTTGGTGATGGAGAAGTATCCGAAAAATTCCCTCTACGCGGATTGCCCTTCGCGCGGCTACGGCTGTGGCCGGCGGCCTACGGGGGCTAGCATGCCGCCAAATCTTGCGTAGGCAGCCTCTCACAAGTCTGGAAGTGTTGTGGCAGTTGCAAATGCCCGGCACGCGTGTCCGGGGTGTGCCCCCCTCACGGACGGCGCTGCCACCGCCACCTGGAGTGGGGAAATGGACGCGTCGGGTCTACACGGAGGGGATCTTGCTGTGGGTCTGGCCCGGTTGTTGCGCCAAAGTGTTCCTACGGGCTGACCTAACACAACCGGGCTGGGAGGTCCGCTGGTCAAAGCCCGTCCATGCAAAGTCAAAGGGCTAGATCCCGTGGTCAAACGCTACAGGGTTAGGCCGGACGGGGGCCCTGGGGGTAGCAATGCCACCGGAGCATCGCACTGGGCCCTCATACATGCGGGGTGGTGTGGTGGCATGTCCGAAGAGGCGGCACGCGTCTCCGGGGCGTGGCCCCCCCTCACGGACGGCGATGACACGGTAGTAGACGTTCTGTGGTAACGATGCAGCGTGAATATTATTAAATACTCGGAGCGCGATAAAATCATGAGTCTTTTTGCATGACGTGGGCACATGTGCTATAGGAATGTTGGTATTTTTTCATAATTTTTGGTGATGGAGAAGTATCCGAAAAATTCCCTCAATACAAATTGCCCTTCGCGCGTCTACGGCTGTGGCCGGTGGCCTATGGGGGCTAGCATGCCGCCAAATCTTGCGTAGGCGGCAACGCCCGACACGCGTGTCCGGGGTGTGCCCCCCCTCAAGGACGGCGCCACCACCGACACCTCGAGGGGGGAAACGGACGCGTCGGGTCTACACGGAGGGGATCTTGCTGTGGGTCTGGCCCGGTTGTTGCTCCAAAGTGTTCCTATGGGCTGACCTAACACAACCGGGCGGGGAGGTCCGCTGGTCAAAGCCCGTCCGTGCAAAGTCAAAGGGCTAGATCCCGTGGTCAAACGCTACAGGGTTAGGCAGGACGGGGGCCCTGGGGGTAGCAATGCCATGGGAGCATCGCACCGGGCCCTCATACATGCGGGGTGGTGTGGTGGCATGTCCGAAGAGGCGGCACGCGTCTCGGGGGCGTGGCCCCCCCTCACGGACGGCGATGACACGGTAGTAGACGTTCTGTGGTAACGATGCGGCGTGAATATTATTAAATACTCAGAGCGCGATAAAATCATGAGTTTTATTGCACGACGTGGGCACATGTGCTATAGGAACGATAGTATTTTTTTCATAATTTTTGGTGATGGAGAAGTATCCGAAAAAATCCCTCTACGCGGATTGCCCTTCGCGCGTCTACGGCTGTGGTCGGCGGCCTACGGGGGCTAGCATGGCGCCAAATCTTGCGTAGGCGGCCTCTCACAAGTCTGGAAGTGTTGTGGCGGTTGCAAACGCCCGACACGCGTGTCCGGGGTGTGCCCCCCCTCACGGACGGCGCCGCCGCCGGCACCTGGAGTGGGGAAACGGACGCGTCGGGTCTACACGGAGGGGATCTTGTTGTAGGTCTGGCCCGGTTGTTGCTCCAAAGTGTTCCTATGGGCTGACCTAACACAACCGGGCGGGGAGGTCCGCTGGTCAAAGCCCGTCCGTGCAAAGTCAAAGAGCTTGATCCCGTGGTCAAATGCTACAGGGTTAGGCGGGACGGGGGCCCTGGGGAGGGGGGGGTAGCAATGCCACTGGAGCGTCGCACCGGGGCCTCATACATGCGAGGTGGTGTGGTGGCATGTCTGAAGAGGCGGCACGCGTCTCCGGGGAATGCCCCACCCCTCACGGACGGCGATGACACGGTAGTAGACGTTCTGCGGTAACGATGCGGCGTGAATATTATTAAATATTCGGAGTGCGATAAAATCATGAGTTTTTTTTTTGCATGATGTGGGCACATGTGCTATAGGAATGTTGGTATTTTTTCATAATTTTTGGTGATGGAGAAGTATCCGAAAAATTCCCTCTACGCGGATTGCCCTTCGCGCGTCTACGGCTGTGGCCGGCGGCCTACGGGGGCTAGCATGCCGCCAAATCTTGCGTAGGCGGCCTCTCACAAGTCTGGAAGTGTGGTGGCGGTTACAAACGCTTGGCACGCGTGTCCGGGGTGTGCCCCCCCTCACGGACGGCGCCACCGCTGGCACCTGCAGTGGGGAAACGGACGCGTTGGGTCTACACGGAGGGGATCTTGCTGTGGGTCTGGCCCGGTTGTTGCTCCAAAGTGTTCCTATGGGCTGACCTAACACATCCGGGCGGGGAGGTCCGCTGGTCAAAGCCCGTCCGTGCAAAGTCAAAGGGCTAGATCCCGTGGTCAAACGCTACAGGGTTAGGCGGGATGGGGGCCCTAGGGGGGTAGCAATGCCACCGGAGCGTCGCACTAGGCCCTCATACATGCGGGGTGGTGTGGTGTCATGTCCGAAGAGGCGGCACGCGTCTCCGGGGCGTGCCCTCCCCCTCACGGACGGCGATGACACCGTAGACGTTCTGCGGTAATGATGCGGCGTGAATATTATTAAATACTCGGAGCGCGATAAAATCATGAATTTTTTTGCACGACGTGGGCACATGTGCTATAGGAATGTTGGTATTTTTTTCATAATTTTTTGTGATGGAGAAGTATCCGAAAAATTCCCTCTATGCGGATTGCCCTTCGTGCGTTTACGGCTGTGGCCGGCGGCCTACGGGGGCTAGCATGCCGCCAAATCTTGCTTAGGCGGCCTCTCACATGTCTGGAAGTGTTGTGGCAGTTGCAAACGCCCGGCACGCGTGTCCGGGTTGTGCCCCCCCCTCACGGACGGCGCCGCCGCCGGCACCTGGAGTGGGGAAACGGACGCGTCGGGTCTACACGGAGGGGATCTTGCTGTGGGTCTAGCCCGGTTGTTGCTCCAAAGTGTTCCTATGGGCTGACCTAACACAACCGGGTGGGGAGGTCCGCCGGTCAAAGCCCGTCCGTCCAAAGTCAAAGGGCTAGATCCCGTGGTCAAACGCTACAGGGTTAGGCGGGACGGGGCCCTGGGGGGTAGCAATGCCACCGAAGCGTCGCACCGGGCCCTCATGCATGCGGGGTGGTGTGGTGGCTTGTCCGAAGAGGCGGCACGCGTGTCCGGGGCGTGCCCTGTTGGAAATATGCCCTAGAGGCAATAATAAAAGTATTATTATTATATTTCCTTGTTCATGATAATTGTCTTTTATTCATGTTATAACTGTATTATCCGGAAATCGTAATACACGTGTGAATACATAGACCACAATATGTCCCTAGTGAGCCTCTAGTTGACTAGCTCGTTGTGATCAACAGATAGTCATGGTTTCCTGGCTATGGACATTGGATGTCGTTGATAACGGGATCACATCATTAGGAGAATGATGTGATGGACAAGACCCAATCCTAAGACTAGCACAAAAGATCGTGTAGTTCATTTGCTAGAGCTTTGCCAATGTCAAGTATCTCTTCCTTCGACCATGAGAGCGTGTAACTCCTGGATACCGTAGGAGTGCTTTGGGTGTATCAAACGTCACAACGTAACTGGGTGACTATAAAGGTTCACTACAGGTATCTCCGAAAGTATCTATTGTTTTATGCGGATCGAGACTGGGATTTGTCACTCCGTGTAAACGGAGAGGTATCTCTGGGCCCACTCGGTAGGACATCATCATATGCGCAATGTGACCAAGGAGTTGATCACGGGATGATGTGTTACGGAACGAGTAAAGTGACTTGCCGGTAACGAGATTGAACAAGGTATTGGATACCGACGATCGAATCTCGGGCAAGTAACATACCGATAGACAAAGGGAATTGAATACGGGATTGATTAAGTCCTTGACATCGTGGTTCATCCGATGAGATCATCGTGGAACATGTGGGAGCCATCATGGGTATCCATATCCCGCTGTTGGTTATTGACCGGAGAACGTCTCGGTCATGTCTACATGTCTCCCGAACCCGTAGGGTCTACACACTTAAGGTTCGATGACGCTAGGGTTATAAAGGAAGTTTGTATGTGGTTACCGAATGTTGTTCGGAGTCCCGGATGAGATCCCGGACGTCACGAGGAGTTCCGGAATGGTCCGGAGGTAAAGATTTATATATGGGAAGTCCTATTTTGGCCACCGGAAAATGTTCGGGATTTTTCGGTATTGTATCGGGAAGGTTCTAGAAGGTTCCGGAGTGGGGCCCACCTGCATGGGGGGACCCACATGGACGTGGGTAGTGGGGGCAAGGCCCCACACCCCTGGTCAAGGCGCACCAAGATCCCCCCTTAGAAGGAATAAGATCATATCCCGAAGGGATAAGATCAAGATCCCTAAAAAGGGGGGGATAACAATCGGTGGGGAAGGAAATAATGAGATTTCTTTCCTCCCACCTTGGCCAACGCCCCAATGGACTTGGAGGGCAAGAAACCAGCCCCTCCACCCCTATATATAGTGGGGAGGCGCATGGGAGCTATACACGAAGTTCTGGCACATCCCTACCTCTCTTCCTACTCCTCCTCTCCCATGGTGCTTGGCGAAGCCCTGCTGGATTGCCACGCTCCTCCACCACCACCACGCCGTTGTGCTGCTGTTGGATGGAGTCTTCCTCAACCTCTCCCTCTCTCCTTGCTGGATCAAGGCGTGGGAGACGTCACCGAGCTGTACGTGTGTTGAACGCGGAGGTGCCGTCCGTTCGGCACTAGGATCATCGGTGATTTGAATCACGACGAGTACGACTCCATCAACCCCGTTCACTTGAACGCTTCCGCTTAGCGATCTACAAGGGTATGTAGATGCACTCTCTTTCTACTCGTTGCTGGTCTCTCCATAGATAGATCTTGGTGACACGTAGGAATATTTTGAATTTCTGCTACGTTCCCCAACAGTGGCATCATGAGCTAGGTCTATTGCGTAGATTCTTTGCACGAGTAGAACACAAAGTAGTTGTGGGCGTTGATGTTGTTCAATATGCGTACCGTTACTAGTCCAATCTTGTTTCGACGGTATTGTGGGATGAAGTGGCCCGGACCGACCTTACACGTACTCTTACGTGAGACAGGTTCCACCGATTGACATGCACTTGGTGCATAAGGTGGCTAGCGGGTGCCAGTCTCTCCCACTTTAGTCGGAACGGATTCGATGAAAAGGGTCCTTATGAAGGGTAAATAGCAATTGGCATATCACGTTGTGGTTTTGCGTAGGTAAGAAACGTTCTTGCTAGAAACTCATAGCAGCCACGTAAAACATGCAAACAACAATTAGAGGACGTCTAACTTGTTTTTGCAGGGTATGCTTTGTGATGTGATATGGCCAAGAAGAATGTGATGAATGATATGTGATGTATGAGATTGATCATGTTCTTGTAATAGGATTCACGACTTGCATGTCGATGAGTATGACAACCGGCAGGAGCCATAGGAGTTGTCTTTATTTATTGTATGACCTGCGTGTCATTGAACAACGCCATGTAATTACTTTACTTTATTGCTAACCGGTAGCCAAAGTAGTAGAAGTAATAAGTTGGCGAGACGACTTCATGGAGACACGATGATGGAGATCATGATGATGGAGATCATGGTGTCATGCCGGTGACAAGATGATCATGGAGCCCCGAAGATGAAGATCAAAGGAGCTATATGATATTGGCCATATCATGTCACTACTCTATTTGAGTGCATGTGATGTTTATCATGTTTATGCATCTTGTTTGCTTAGGACGACGGTAGTAAATAAGATGATCCCTTACAAAATTTCAAGAAGTGTTCTCCCCTAACTGTGCACCGTTGCTACAGTTCGTCGCTTCTAAGCACCACGTGATGATCGGGTGTGATGGATTCTTACGTTCACATACAACGGGTGTAAGAGAGTTTTACACAGCGAAAACACTTAGGGTTAACTTGACGAGCCTAGCATGTGCAGACATGGCCTCGGAACACGGAGACCGAAAGGTCGAGCATGAGTCGTATGGTAGATACGATCAACATGAAGATGTTCACCGATGATGACTAGTCCGTCTCACGTGATGATCGGACACGGCCTAGTTGACTCGGATCATGTGATCACTTTGATGACCAGAGGGATGTCTATCTAAGTGGGAGTTCATAAGATGAACTTAATTATCCTGAACATAGTCAAAAGACCTTTTGCAAATTATGTCGTAAGCTCGCGCTTTAGTTCCACTGTTTAGATATGTTCCGAGAGAAAATATAGTTGAAAGTTGGTAGTAGCGATTATGCGATCAGTAGAAAGCTTATGTCCTTAATGCACCGCTCAGTGTGCTGAACCCCAACGTCGTTTGTCGATGTTGCGAACATCGGACATACATGTTTTGATAACTACGTGATAGTTCAATTAAATGGTTTAAGTAGAGGCACCAAAGATGTTTTCGAAACGTCGCGGAACATATGAGATGTTTCGAGGGCTGAAATTGGGATTTCAGGCTCGTGCCCACGTCAAGAGGTATAAGACCTCCGACGATTTTCTTAGCCTGCAAACTAAGGGAGAAAAGCTCAATCGTTGAGCTTGTGCTCAGATTGTCTGAGCACAACAATCACTTGAATCGAGTGGGAGTTGATCCTCCAGATGAGATAGTGATGTTTCCCCAAAGTCATTGCCACCAAGCTGCTAGAGCTTCGTGATTAACTATAACATATCAGGGATAGATATGATGATCCTTGAAATATTCATGATGTTTGACACCGCGAAAGTAGAAATCAAGAAGGAGCATCAATTGTTGATGGTTAGTGAAACCACTAGTTTCAAGAAGGGCAAGGGAACAAAGGGATACTTCATGAAACGGCAATTCAGCTGCTGCTCTAGTGAAGAAACCCAAGGTTGAACCCAAACCCGAGACTAAGTGCTTATGTAATAAGGGGAACAACCACTGGAGCAGCATTACCCTAGATACTTGGTAGATGAGAAGGCTAGCAAGGTCGATAGAAGTATATTGGATATACATTATGTTAATGTGTACTTTACTAGTACTCCTAGTAGCACCAGGGTATTGGATACCGGTTCGGTTGCTAAGTGTTAGTAACTCGAAATAAAAGCTACGGAATAAACGGAGACTAGCTAAAGGTGAGCTGACGATATATGTTGGAAGTGTTTCCAAGGTTGATATGATCAAGCATCGCACGCTCCCTCTACCACCGAGATTGGTGTTTGCGTTGAGCATAGACATGATTGGATTATGTCTATCGCAATACGGTTATTCATTTAAGGAGAATAATGGTTACTCTATTTTTGAATAATACCTTCAATGGTCTTGCACCGAAAGGAATGGTTTATTGAATCTCGGTCGTAGTGATACACATTTTCATGCCAAAAGATATAAGATAGTAATGATAGTACCACTTACTTGTGGCACTGCCATGTAAGTCATAATGGTATAAAACGCATGAAGAAGCTCCATGTTGATGGATCTTTGGACTCACTCGTTTTTTAAAAGTTTGAGACATGCGAACCATGTCTATTGGTGTATATGCATGAAGAAACTCCATGCAAATGGATCGTTCGGACTCACTTGATTTTGAATCACTTGAGATATGCAAATCATACCACATGGGCAAGATGACTGAAAAGCCTCATTTTCAGTAAGATGGAACAAGATAGCAACTTGTTGGAAGTAACACATTTTGATGTGTGCAGTCGAATGAGTGCTGAGGCATGCAGTGAATATCATTATGTTCTTACTTCACAGATGATTCGAGTAAATGTTGAGTATATTTACTTGATGAAACACAAGTCTGAATTATTGAATGGTTCAAGTAATTTCAGAGTGAAGTAGCAGATCATTGTGACAAGAGGATAAAATGTCTATGATATGATCATAGAGATGAATATCTGAGTTACGAGTTTTGGCACACAATTAAGAGATTGTGGAAATTGTTTCGCAATTAATACCGCCTGGAACACCATAATGTGATGGTGTGTCCGAACATCATAGTTGCACCCTATTGGATATGGTGCGTACCATGATGTCTCTTATCGAATTACCACTATCGTTCATGGGTTAGGCATTAGAGAAAACCACATTCACTTTAAATAGGGCACCACGTAATTCCGATGAGATGACACCGTATGAATTATGGTTTAGAGAAACCTAAGTTGTCATTTCTTAAAAGTTTGGGGATGCGACGCTTATATGAAAAAGTTTCAGGTTGATAAGCTCGAACCCAAAGCAGATAAAATGCATCTTCATAGGAAACCCAAAACAGTTGGGTATACCTCCTAATTCAGATCCGAAAGCAATACGGATTGTTTCTAGAATCGGGTCCTTTCTCGAGGAAAAGTTTCTCTCGAAAGAATTGAGTGGGAGGATGGTGGAGACTTGATGAGGTTATTGAACCGTCTCTTCAACTAGTGTGTGACAGGGCACAGGGAGTTGTTCCTGTGGCACCTACACCAATTGAAGTGGAAGCTTATGATATTGATCATGAAACTTCGGATCAAGTCACTCCCAAACCTCGTAGGATGACAAGGATGCGTACTACTTCAGAGTGGTACGTAATCCTGTCTTGAAGGTCATGTTGCTAGACAACAATGAACCTACGAGCTATGGAGAAGCGATGGTGGGCCCGGATTCCGATAAATGGCTCGAGGCCATAAAATCCGAGAACGGATCCATGGACTTTGGTGGACTTGCCCGATGATCGGCAAGCCATTAAGATAAATGGATCTTTAAGAAGAAGACGGACGTGGATGGTAATGTCACCGTCTATGAGGCTCGACTTGTGGCGAAGAGTTTTTCACAAGTTCAAGGAGTTGACTACGATGAGATTTTCTCATCCGTAGCGATGCTTAAGTCCGTCGGAATCATGTTAGCATTAGCTGCATTTATGAAATCTGGCAGACGGATGTCAAAACGAGTTTCCTTACCAGTTTTCGTAAGGAAAGGTTGTATGTAATACAATCAGAAAGTTTTTGTCGATCCTAAGGATGCTAAAATGTATGCTAGCTCCAGCGATCCTTCTAAGGACTGGAGTGAGCATCTCGGAGTTGGAATGTACGCTTTGATAAGATGATCAAAGATTTTGGGTCTATACAAAGTTCATGAGAAACTTGTATTTCCAAAGAAGTGAGTGGGAGCACTATAGAATTTCTGATGAGTATATGTTGTTGACATATTGTTGATCAGAAATGACGTAGAATTTCTGGAAAGCATATAGGGTTATTTTGAAAGTGTTTTTCAATGGAAAGCCTGGATTAAGCTACTTGAACATTGAGCATCAAGATCTATAAGGATAGATCAAAATGCTTAATAATACTTTCAAATGAGCACATACCTTGACATGATCTTGAAGGTGTTCAAGATGGACCAGTCAAAGAAGGAGTTCTTGCCTGAGTTGTAAGGTACGAAGTTAAGACTTAAAGGTCGACCACGGCAGAATAGAGAGAAAGGACGAAGGTCGTCCCCTATGCTTAAGACGTAGGCTCTTCAGTATGCTATGCTGTGTACCGCACCTGAAGTGTGCCTTGCCATGAGTCAGTCAAGGGGTACAAGAGTGATCCAAGAATGGCTCACAGGACAGCGGTCAAAGTTATCCTTAGTAACTAGTGGACTAAGGAATTTTCTCGATTATGGAGGTGGTAAAAGAGTTCATCGTAAAGGTTACGACGATGCAAGCTTGACACCTATCCGGATAGCTCTGAGTAGAGAGACCGGATACATATAATGGAGCAATAATTTAGAATAGCTCCAAGTAGAACAGTTGTTTGGAATAGCTCCAAATAGAGCGTGGTAGCTGCATCTAGGAGATGACATAGAGATTTGTAAAGCACACACGGATCTGAAAGGTTCAGACCCGTTGACTAAAACCTCTCTCACAAGCAACATGATCAAACATAAAACTCATTGAGTGTTAATCACATAGTGATGTGAACTAGACTACTGACTCTAGTAAACTCTTGGGTATTAGTCACATGGCGATGTAACCTGTGAGTGTTAATCACATGGCGATGTGAACTAGATTATTGACTCTAGTGCAAGTGGGAGACTGTTGGAAATATGCCCTAGAGGCAATAATAAAAGTATTATTATTATATTTCCTTGTTCATGATAATTGTCTTTTATTCATGCTATAACTGTATTATCCGGAAATCGTAATACACGTGTGAATACATAGACCACAATATGTCCCTAGTGAGCCTCTAGTTGACTAGCTCGTTGTGATCAACAGATAGTCATGGTTTCCTGGCTATGGACATTGGATGTCGTTGATAACGGGATCACATCATTAGGAGAATGATGTGATGGACAAGACCCAATCCTAAGACTAGCACAAAAGATCGTGTAGTTCATTTGCTAGAGCTTTGCCAATGTCAAGTATCTCTTCCTTCGACCAAGAGAGCGTGTAACTCCTGGATACCGTAGGAGTGCTTTGGGTGTATCAAACGTCACAACGTAACTGGGTGACTATAAAGGTGCACTACAGGTATCTCCGAAAGTATCTATTGTTTTATGCGGATCGAGACTGGGATTTGTCACTCCGTGTAAACGGAGAGGTATCTCTGGGCCCACTCGGTAGGACATCATCATATGCGCAATGTGACCAAGGAGTTGATCACGGGATGATGTGTTACGGAACGAGTAAAGTGACTTGCCGGTAACGAGATTGAACAAGGTATTGGATACCGACGATCGAATCTCGGGCAAGTAACATACCGATAGACAAAGGGAATTGAATACGGGATTGATTAAGTCCTTGACATCGTGGTTCATCCGATGAGATCATCGTGGAACATGTGGGAGCCATCATGGGTATCCAGATCCCGCTGTTGGTTATTAACCGGAGAACGTCTCGGTCATGTCTACATGTCTCCCGAACCCGTAGGGTCTACACACTTAAGGTTCGATGACACTAGGGTTATAAAGGAAGTTTGTATGTGGTTACCGAATGTTGTTCGGAGTCCCGGATGAGATCCCGGACGTCACGAGGAGTTCCGGAATGGTCCGGAGGTAAAGATTTATATATGGGAAGTCCTATTTTGGCCACCGGAAAATGTTCGGGATTTTTCGTTATTGTACCGGAAGGTTCTAGAAGGTTCCGGAGTGGGGCCCACCTGCATGGGGGGACCCACATGGACGTGGGTAGTGGGGGCAAGGCCCCACACCCCTGGTCAAGGCGCACCAAGATCCCCCCTTAGAAGGAATAAGATCATATCCCGAAGGGATAAGATCAAGATCCCTAAAAAGGGGGGATAACAATCGGTGGGGAAGGAAATAATGAGATTTCTTTCCTCCCACCTTGGCCAACGCCCCAATGGACTTGGAGGGCAAGAAACCAGCCCCTCCACCCCTATATATAGTGGGGAGGCGCATGGGAGCTATACACGAAGTTCTGGCACAGCCCTACCTCTCTTCCTACTCCTCCTCTCCCATGGTGCTTGGCGAAGCCCTGCTGGATTGCCACGCTCCTCCACCACCACCACGCCGTTGTGCTGCTGTTGGATGGAGTCTTCCTCAACCTCTCCCTCTCTCCTTGCTGGATCAAGGCGTGGGAGACGTCACCGGGCTGTACGTGTGTTGAACGCGGAGGTGTCGTCCGTTCGGCACTAGGATCATCGGTGATTTGAATCACGACGAGTACGACTCCATCAACCCCGTTCACTTGAACGCTTCCGCTTAGCGATCTACAAGGGTATGTAGATGCACTCTCTTTCTACTCGTTGTTGGTCTCTCCATAGATAGATCTTGGTGACACGTAGGAATATTTTGAATTTCTGCTACGTTCCCCAACATGCCCCCCCTCACGGACGGCGAGTCGGCGGCCACGCGCTCCCAGACCCGCGACCAGGCCACGATCTCGCCCTCGGCGGATGAAGCTACTCAAGTTCGGCGCCTCCCCTCCCCTCTGTGTGGTTCCGGGAGAGGAGAGGGCCGAGCGGTTAAAAAAACATTAAAAAACCATATGAAATAATAATACATAAAAACATAAAAAATAAAAAATATAACCCGGTGAAGACGGAGGTTGCAGCTCTACGCGCGATCCTCGCGGCGTTTGGATTGGCCTAATGGCTCAAGGTCAACTTCCAAAAAAGTGCCGTGCTTCCCATCCGTTGTGAGCACCTTGATGTGGTCGATATCGTGTCGCCACTGGAGGCAAGGGTAGCTAGTTTCCCATGCAAGTTCCCGGGTCTATCACTCTCGCTGCGCTCGCTTCGCAAGTTGGAGCTGCAACCGCTCCTGGACAAGCTGTGTGCCCGCCTTACCTGTTGGAAGGCTAGGCCGCTGACCCTTGCGGGTAGACTGGTGCTCCTCAACTCGGTGCCGTCAGCGTCCACGGTCTACTGGCTGGCCGTGTTTGCCTTGCCATCTTGGGCACGCAAGGAAATCGATCGGTTGCGCCGTGCATGGCTATGGCATGGTGAGGAAACGTACCATGGGGGGCACTGCAAAGTGGCATGGGGGCGCGTGTGCCGACCACGGGAGTTGGGTGGTCTGGGCATCATCGACTTGGACCGGTTTCGGGTGGCCCTTCGCCTGCGATGGCTCTGAGCAGAACGGATGGCGGACACGCCCTGGCTCGGGCTTCCTGCCCCGGTGACCTTGCCGGAGCGTCGCATGTTCGCAGCGGCGTGCGCGGTTATGATCGGCGACGGGCGCCGTGCGAGTTTCTGGTACGACAGCTGGCTCCCCAATGGCGCGCCGTTCTTATTCGCCCCGGAGCTATTCGAGGTGGCTCGATGCAAGACGCGCTCTGTGCATCAAGCGTTGGCCGACGACAAATGGGTCCAGGACCTGCGTGGCAGGGTAACCAGTCGGTCTCTGCCGTCGTTCGTTCGGCTATGGGTTAACATCCGATCTATACAGCCCCTAGCCGCTGGCGTTGCGGACGGCTTTCGATGGAGGCTCATGGAGAACGGCGCCTACTCGTCTGCCTCAGCGTATCGGCTGTTCTTCGTAGGCTCGACATTGTTCCACTTCAGAAGGAAATCTGGGCGGCGTGGGCACCGGCGAAGTGCCATCTGTTCGCCTGGCTGCTCACCCAGAGGCGGATCCTTACGATGACCGGTTGCTGGCTCGAGAATGGCCAAACTCATATTTTTGCCCGCTATGCTATCACAGCTTGGAGACGGCAGTGCACTTGGCCATGGAGTGCCCATGGGCGCGGCAACTATGGTCGCAGGTGGCCGACAGGTTTGGCGTTCCAAAGCTCCAGCCAGCTGCGTGGAATAATTCTCCCTCTCTTACGACCTGGTTCAGCAAGTTGAGTTGCGGCCCGACTTTGACAAAATTGGCACGGTCGGTGGCCCTGCTGACCTTGTGGTGGACCTAGAAGAAGCGTAATGCTCGCATCTTCGATGACGGCGTCGAACGTTCGACAAGGCAGGTGTTGCAGCTCCTTCTAGCGGAGGCACGCGATTGGGCACTGGCTGGTGGCCGGCACTTGTTGCTGCGAGAATAGGATTTCATGGCTGGCTCTCTAGCCGTCTTGTTTTGTTTTTCGTTCGTGTTGTTTTGAACCTGCTCGCTGGCTAATGCGCTAGCTTGCAACCTGTAACCGGCTTCTTTACCCTCCTTCTAATCAATCGATACGCAGCTCTCCTGCGTTTATTTCAAAAAAGCTTCAGGAGTAGTGCAACGCAGCTGATGGTTCAAGCCAAAATAGCATCAGAAGTATGCTGTCCAAACTTGATGTCCCACAAATAACTTTACATGGAAATGATGAAAACACTCGAATCAATACCTACAGTGGCGGAGCTTGACAAGAATCTATGGGGGGGGCCAATGACCAAAAAAAAAAAACTAACCAACGGCAACAAATCAGAACTTGTAGCCTTGAGACAAATTTATACTTATTATTACTCATATTGTTCACAAAGTACACATATGATTAGCAGTATATATACTCCTTAAGAGAACTAACTACATCAAAATATACAACTTGTCTACTTATCTACTACCACTATAAAAGAAAGAGAGGGCAGAGAACCAGATCATCCTATCCATAGAAACCTGCAATCTGATGGTCTACATCCCTCCAGCATACTAAACGCGTTTTACGCTTTAATTACCCACCATGCCATCTACTATCTACTACTCCTATAAAAGGAAGAAAGGGGCAGATCCAAACAATCTGCACCGTATAATTCTCAGATTTAGCGTCCCAGATTCATTCCATGTTTAACACCAAGCCACTAACCACGTCTTATCGCTAAACGATTTGGGTGCCGAAAAATAAATCCCGTCCCGTCCCGATGCCCTCGCCCCACCCACGCCACCCTCGAGGCCGTAACCTCCCCTGCCTCTTCCCCGTCTCACCTCGCCGCCGATACACGCCCCAACCGCCATGCCTGCCCTCCCAAACATCGCCGCCGTGCGCATCATCGCCGCCGCATGCACGCAGCACCTCACATCACCGGGACCACAGCCTGTCCAACTGGAGTTCCCACCGACCGCTCCACCGTCGGCCTGACTGTACGTCAGGGCGCTCGTCGCCGGCGAGGCAGCGGGACCTGCTGGTGCCGTTGGGGACTTGGACGCACGCGGGATGGCGGCCGCTGACGAACGTGGCCGCGCCTCAGATCGGGGCGCGCGGCAGCCCAACGACCTCTCTGCTGCCGCCTCCGCCCTCCTACGGCTGCTCCATCCATGGGTACCTAGCCACCATGGCATCTCAATCCCTTCTTTTGTTGTTTGTTTTTCAGATTAATACGGATAGTTGTATGCTATTGTGGATAACCCAATCCCTCTACCTCTCATTTCCTTCGTCTGTTGTTTGTTTTTCAGATTAATATGGACATGTTGTATGCTATTGTGGATAACCAAATATAGCAAAACTTTGGCCTCCTTTTCCTGTAGTTAGGCGACTTCAGGAGCATAGCAACACAACGGGAAGGTAAGCAACGAAACTTCAAATGTATGAGTTGCTTGGACTGCAAATGCTTGGACTACAAATTTCTGAAATCCTCACTAATCAGGAATTCAATATGTCCTCATAAAATTTCAGGAATCCTTATGGCAACTGTTTGTATGTGTGCCTAAATGTCTATGCTGGTAAATTGTTGGTTAGAGAATCCAAAATTGGTTTGCTTGTTCTCTGAGTATAGATGACCGTTTTAGTGTTGAAATTTAGATCTTGGCTATTGGTTTACAGTTTGCTGCCAATTTCTTCTGTGTTCACACCTTATTAGATGGCAGTTACACATACAACATTATTATTCTATCATAGCCTAAATAATTGGATTAAAGTTTAGCCCTTTTGGAAGAAGAATAGGGATGATAGTAGGATTGATTTCTGATGTTAGAACTACTAATCTTAAAGTTGTTGACTGCCCTTTAATAACAACCCACACCTTCGCTATGGAAAACATATATTTGTTACCACATAGTAATAAAAATGGTGTGCTTTAAACATGGTTGCTGCAAAACACATAAACGGAGATTGCACTGAGACACACATATATGAATTGTGCACATTGGTCTCGGGCTACAATTTGAGTGCATGCGTTGCTTACGATGAACTGCTGAAACTCTTGCTTTCTCTCTATTCTGATGATAGAAGCAATGGCACATAGCTCACACTCCACTTTTATTTGTGTTATTGTGATATTTTTCTTTTCATCGAAATCTTGACTTTGGACATATTTGTTTTTTTTTTATATTGGTGCGACCTTGTCCGCCTTATATTGTTTGGTGATTACAATATAAATTCCCCAGATAGTGCAAAAGTGGACAGTTTAGCCATTGAATAGTAATTGTTCTACTGAATTGCAATGAAACACTCTTCGTACTTCTTGGACTACTACATGGCATGATCCTGAGCGTTATTACCTTGCTGCTGCCTCATGGAATTTCTTGTGTGCCACACTGCATGATCCTGAGGTTAGCCTCAACATAGTTTTATGATTTTCTTTTTTGTGCCTTTGGAGCTCTTGTTTTTTTATGCTTTTCTTTTCCATGTTTCGCAAACGATCAACCCAAATAGGTAATTTTTGTTTTACTGCTTTAGGAGTACTCGCTATGTGTCAACGGATAACTGAAGTCTGGTTGCGTCTATGAACACTTGGAGATTTTGTAGTACTTTTTCCCAGGAGATAAGCTAGCATGAGTAATAGATGACCAACAGTAACTAATTGCATTTTTTTGCTTGATGGCCTTATTGTCTTGTAGGAAGGCCTCTGCACCCCCTCCCGACAATTGACACGCTGCATCTCACCTGGCCACCCCGCATCCCCTTCTGAGATTACTTCTCCCATTGAGAGTGAAACTGTTCTATGAAATTTGAGATGTATATACATTCAGATGAATGCAGTTTCATCCATTGCTGAAAGAAATGTGATATCCAATTTCAGGTTTTCTGAAGCCACGATCAGCTGGGGATTGGATAGCAGAAGCATGGCGTGTATAAGATCTGAACATTGAAGACATGCAATGCAGCTCAATGGTATGCCTTCCTGGGTTCCTTGTAATCTTTGAAGCCTAATTTCTGAACTGTTTTTTATACAAGCCTAAATGTTCTTACGTGTTACTGCGTTTGTACAAGACAACATGAGTACAACTTCTACAAAAGTATTTTGGACTGTTTTGTGTGCATCGGGGAACGCATACATTAAGCTGTCGCCATTTCCCATCATCTCATAAACTATTATGGGAAGTATGGTTTCGTTTTATCCCATATATCAGTATGTTAAGTATGTTACCTTCTATATAATGTTGGTGATTTGTCCATGGAAATATTTAATTAAACAATGTTTATCTTCTGCATCTTTTTTATATCTTTTTACCACGACAGGGATGGAGCTCTCGGCGATGTGGAGCTCAATGTCTTTCAGGTTGTTCTATACAGTGTTATTAGTGTTTTAATATATACTTATTTGCATAAGAAGTTTGCATATGTTAGTTATTCCTCTCGTCAAAGGAAATATCCTCCCTTCAATACAATAAATAAATTCAATGTTCATGCGCTAAATGAAAATCATTAGTTCATTATTACTACATTATTATCAGCTATTGATTTTGTAGTATTTATTAATTAGTAGTGCTTCACTAAGATGAACATGTATTTTCTTCTCCGCAAAAGAATGATTTTTCAATGGTTTTTCTGGGCTGTTTATTTTTCAGAAATTGTGACCCGCTGAATCCTTTTAATTTTGTGTGCACTTCCCAACTTGTTAGTGCCATCGTACCATGTTTGTTAGTCATGCTTTACTTATTATTTGGGCACCTTGGGGTAGCATCTTGCCAATGTTTGTTCAGAATGGTGAATACATGTTCAAAAGCACTCGAAATCATATTGCCTTTCATTATGTTGGAAGGAAAAAACCTTTAAAACTGGATATATGTTTCTTTACCCTGGAAAAGCACCAGTTCAGCAGTTGATTTTTCCAAATGCATGTCCTCAGCATAGTAGTTTTGCAGGATATAGGCAACGATCGATACTTGATAGAAGACATGACAAGGCTCCCTGACTTACATGCTTGCCCCTGGTTGTGATGTCACACGGACATTGCTTTGGCGCCAGCTCATTCCACATTCTGGAAGTGTGCACTGGTGTAAGAAAGCTGACACTTAAAACTATCCTTAATTTGTTTATATCTTTGTAAAGCACTTATAATGCTTGAGTTATCAGGTTAGTGACATAAAAACAATACGCGCTTGCACTTTCAGGCATACCTAGACTTGATTGCCAGTTTCTCTACTCTAGGTGTTGGTTTAATACTAATACCTTGTCTTCAAACTTTAACCATGGAAATTCTATGGCTCATGTAAGTGCTAATACATCCATCTTCAAGTTTAGCAAAGTGACGTACTATTTTCTAATGTATGTGAGGATATATGGTGCTTTATTGCCTGGCAGGCTCAATCTTGATGACACAATTAGAGTAAGTACTTGGAGAAAATTTTATTAGTTACGATATCTTTTTTAAGAGGTTTCATTGACAGTGAAGTCCAAAGGTAGAGCTAAACATTATCATGCTTAAGAATTTATGTGACTTCTATAATAGTGTTTGTCGTACCAGCTCTTTTACAGAACAAACATATTTTCTGTAGTATCCTAGCTTTAAACTATTTCCCGATGTTCTTTTGTAAATTGTGCTGATGCATGTCAAAGTACTCAAGCAGTCTGATAATTTATCATTTATCTCTTTTTCGCCATGAAATGTATTGGTTAATCTTACAAAGTTGATATGCTACTCACTTCAGGCACAGACTCCATGCCCATCGAGTTGCATTTGTGATCAGCCAACACACTGTAAAACTGATAAACTTGTGCTCGATCGCCTCTAAGAAGTAGAAATTAGTGAATTATCAGGAACTGAACATGAACGTGATTTTGTGCAACGGTTATTCAGTTGGGCAACAACCTTAAAAAAGTTGACAATATCTTTTCATCACTCGATCACGAAAGCAAGGCCAAGGGGTTGTTCCAGATATTATGAAGCTTGTCCATATTGGAACTATGTATTGAATTTTATGTGCACCGCTGCTTGGTGGGGAAAGTTCTATGTGTTCCCGAAGATTAAAACACTGATTTGTCAATTCTCTTCGCAAGCTTCTGGTTTGTGTGGTCCTGTTGTTCGCATGCTCGGGAGTCAGGAGTGGTGACGAATTCATGTTGTGACAATATGTCGATGCTGTTGAGACTGTCTTTCTAGGACGCGTGTTTACCTCTGTAATCTGTATGAAACTATGGATTCTAATTAATTTGCTAAAATAGTAGCTGCTTACCCTGATTTCTAATAGCATTTGTTAGGTGGGGCGCATTGCTGTTTATTAGTTGAATGGTGATTTCTGCTGAATTTCTGTTATTGTAATGGTATATGTGACTGTAAGTTCATTCTTTCGATATCATTTGCTGGAATGTGTAAAGGTATGGCTCTTTCATGATTTGAACCTTGCACCGGTAGGGTATCCACAACACTATGTATGATCTAAACAATGGGTGAACATATTTATTGGAGCATTTGTTTCAAACAAATGATTTTGAGCGTAAGATATTTCTAATATTTAAGTATGCGTGATGTATTTTAGATAGTACTGTCTCAACATTGTGTGCCTGATTGTTATTGAAATTAACAAAATATTTAAAATTATAGTGAAAATGTACAATCTCCAATAATACAATGGGTATTAATATTTATATTTGTTAGGACGTGCGTTGCACGTGCCGCTTACTAGTAAAGCTCAAATTCAAACGTCAATGACATTCTGTGAGCCAATTAACAACTATAAGAGGACAGATCAACAGAAGAAATTTCGTCATACATGCACACTACACACGGGGATCCAAATTCCAATATTCCAATATTTCAACACTGCACACAGGGATCCAAATTACAACAAATTTCAGCCTCCAAATTCTAGCTTTGCCCTCAGTTTCCCTAATTTCATCGTACATGCAACACTGCACACGGGGACCCAATTTCCAATATTTCAACGTTGCAATTGAGCTGGGCACATGGCACCTACAAAATCCAGTAGCAAAATTCGTATGGGGCGGAGCGGCCGGTGTCGCCGACCGGCCGGCCGACATGGACGGCAACCGGATTGGCCAGTGGGAGCCGAAGACAACAGTCTCAAGCGCGGTCTTGTCCCCCCTCCCTCGTTGCCGGGATGTTTGCCCACGGCGCATGTAGATCAGTGCGAGCTTCTAGCCGGCGTCGAGCCGTCGAGGCTATGCCGCGGCAGGGTGGCTGGTCGCCTAGTTCGTCGATGGATGCTACCAGCCTTGCTAAGCGTGGTTGGAAATAGAGGTGAAGCAACCGAGCCAGCAGTGTGGATGAAGCCTGATGATGCAATTGTGTGTGCATGTGCATGTCAGGATGGACTTTTCACAAAGCTCCAGGGGCCATTACTACCTGGTAAAAATTAAATCTCATTTTGGCTGGGGGGGGCCACGGCCCCCTCACACTTGTACATAGCTCCGCCGTTGAATACCTATACGGTACGGATCACATCGATTCAACGATAAAATAACGTACGTATACTCAAAAGTTTGTATCACACAGTACATTTGTAGTCATTCATTTTCTTCTTTTTCTTGCGAGTAAATAGCGTAAAACTACTATTTTACAGGTTAGGGTTCCAAAAAACTATCGAATTTTATTTTTTCTTAGATAACTAACAAATGGGTGGTTCCCCGCAAAAAAAAAACAAATGGGTGGTCGTCTGTTTCAAAAAACCCAAATCGTTGAGTCTTTATCAGTTGACCACGATTATGCCAGGTTGGGCCCACGTGTAAGATAGCCGTTTGTTTGACCATTTACTTTGACCGTTAACTTACATCTGGGTCCCATATGTCAGTTTTGTAAAAAGCAATTGGGTCCCTACAAGTTTTCTGAAAAGGCAATCAAGTCCCTATGAGTTTTCTGAAAAAAGCAATCGGGTCCCGTGGCAGCCTGGAGCTCGACCCCGCTCGGCAGGGTAGCGCTGCCTCCTCCGGCCGGCGAGCCACGCCCGCAGCGGCCGCCATGCAGTGCCTCGCCTGCGGCCGCCGCCATGCGGTGCCTTGCCTGCCCTGCGGCTGCCGCCACACCATGCCTCACCTGCCCCGCGGCGGCCGCCGCCACGCCGTGCCTCGCTCACGGCCGCCGCCATTCCTTGGCGCGAGCTCCTCAAGCTCGACGCAGATGGCCTGCGCCGTTGCTGGAGTGCCGCGGGCGAGGCCGACCTCGGCGCAACCGTCGCCACCAGGAGCTCCGGCTTGGGGGGGAGGTTCGCCGACTTGGGAGGGGAAGGGGGTCGCCGGCTCGGGAGGGGAAGGGGGCCTCCGGCTCGGGAGAGGAGAGGTTTGGCACAGGAGGCACAGAGGAGGAAGAGGAGAGAGAGATAAAGAAGAAAGAGAAGAGGAAGAGGAAACTTACATATGTGCCCCACATGTAAGTTAACGGTCAAACTAACAGTTTGTTTAGCCTTGGGCCCAACCTGTCATAATCGTGATCAACTGATAAATACTCGACGATCTGGGTTTTTTGAAATAGCAGACCACCCATTTAGTAGTTATCTAAGAAAAAAATAAAATCCGGTAGTTTTTTGGAAGCCTAGCCTGTAAAGTAGTAGTTTTATGCTATTTGCTCCTTTCTTGCTATGCTAGCTAACCATGGGATACTCCTCACAGTTATTAGAGAATATATGAATTATATCAGTGGATTCTAAAAGAGTGCAGAGACTGTTCATCAATACCAATAAGATATTCATTCATCCGAAGGTTCATAGCTATGCGTTGTTACTCCCATTTCCCACTATCAATATTCCCATGCCCATAAATCAAGAACAAAAAAAATGATAACTCAAGAATATATTAGCCCATTTCAAATAGAAAAGTGAGAATCAACATTTACAAGTGCTTCCCTATGAATCGCACTAGCGCGCGAGCTCTGGGTCAGGGGACGCTACGTCATAAAACCAGGCCACATGGCCACTTTTAATCAAACCCGGATCCACATCATGCTAAAACCACCTAAGGGACGAAACATATTCGATTTAAATAGTTGACGAACTAAGTTTTAATGGTTTTAAACTTGAGGGACGATTTCTAAACTATCACAAAAGTTTAAGAACGAAAAATATACTTATCCCTTCCATTTAAAGCATGCATCAGAAAAGTTTGCCAAAGCATGCATCAGAAAAGTGATTCCATATATTTATCCAATCACTGAAAAGGCTATCAACTAGCAATCACTTTGACACAATATTAGTAGTTGCCAACTGATATTTACACTACCTTAAAACGGGCATACGCCGACGGCCAAAGCTATGCCTACGGCTGCCGTCGGCCTAGTTCGAGATATGCCGACAGCCCAGTCCTGGCCGCCGGCTTAAACTGGCCGTCGGCTTACGTGGACCTATGCCGACGGCCGCCGTCGGCACAGAACGGCCGCCGACCTAGCCGCACACATGCCGACAGCAGCCGTCGGCATAGATCGGCCGTCGGTATAACTGTGGGCCCGGCGACCCCACCCGTGACTAGTGGCTAACGCCGTCAAACCTATGCCGACGGTCTGGACGGGCGGCCGTTGGCATATCTCCGCATGCCACGTCACCGATCCACAGCGTAGGTATGCCGACGGTAGCCGTCGGCATAGCTGCCACGTCACCGATCCGCGGCACGGCGCCCACCAGAACTCTGCCGTATCTATGCCGACGGCTTTGCCGTCGGCATAGCTATTTTTTACATACTTTTTTTCCATATGTTTTAATGCTTTTTTTACATACTTTTTTTGCATATGTTTTTATGCTTTTTAAAAAATATGTGTTCATGCTTTTTTATGTATTATATGAATATATATGTAGTTTGTAATTTTTTCCATAGATTATGAATATATATATATAGTTTGTATTTTTTTCGAGCACATTAATAATATGCTGTCATGTTCTTTTGAATATAGGTCCTTAAATTTTATTAAAATCAAAAACAGCTATGCAATAGAAGTTGAGTGGCGGTTGCAAACGCCCGGCACCCGTCTCCGGAGTGTGACCCCCTCACGTCCGCGGTGTTCCCCCCTCACGGACGGCGCCGCCGCCAGCATTTGGAGGGCGGAAACAGCCGCATCGGGTCTATACGGAGGGGACGTTGCTCTCAAGTGTTTCTATGGGATGACCTACCACAACCGGGTGGTGTTGTGGCATGTTTGAAGAGGCGGCACGCATCTCCGGGGCGTGGCCCCCCGTAACGGATGGCGCCACCGCCGGCACCTGGAGGGGGAAAACGGACGCATCGGGTCTACACGGAGGGGATGTAGCTGTCGGTTTGGCCCGGATGTTGCTCCCAGGTGTCCCTCTGAGCTGACCTGACACAACTGGGTGGAGAGGTCCACTGTTCAAAGCCCGTCCGTGAAAACTCAAAGGGCTAGATCTTGTGGTCAACCGCTCCAGGGTTAGGTGGGAGGGGCCCCTGAGGGGGTAGCAATGCCACCGGAGCATCGCACTGGCCCCTCATACATGCGGGGTGGTGTGGTGGTATGTCTGAAGAGGCGGCACGCGTCTCCGAGGTTTGGCCCCCCTCACAGACGGCGCCATCGCCGGGACCTGGAGTGGGGAAACGGACGCGTCGGGTCTACACGGAGGGGATCTTGCTGTGGGTCTGGCCCGGTTGTTGCTCCAAAGTGTTTCTATGGGCTGACCTAACACAACCGGGCGGGGAGGTCCGCTGGTCAAAGCCCGTCCGTGCAAAGTCAAAGGGCTAGATCCCGTGGTCAAACAATACAGGGTTAGGCGGGATGGGGGCCCTGGGGGGGTAGCAATGCCACGGGAGCATCGCACCGGGCCCTCATACATGTGGGGTGGTGTGGTGGCATGTCTGAAGAGGCGGCACGCGTCTCAGGGGCGTAGCCCCCCTCACGGACGGCGATGACACGGTAGTAGACGTTCTGCGGTAACGATGCGGCGTGAATATTATTAAATACTCGGAGCGCGATAAAATCATGAGTTTTTTTGCACGACGTGGGCACATGTGCTATAGGAACGATGGTATTTTTTTCATAATTTTTGGTAATGGAGAAGTATCCGAAAAAATTCCTCTACGCCGATTGCCCTTCGCACGTCTACGACTGTGGCTGGCGGCCTACGGGGGCTAGAATGCCGCCAAATCTTGCGTAGGCGGCCTCTCACAAATCTGGAAGTGTTGTGGCGGTTGCAAACACCCGGCACGCGTGTTCGGGGTGTGCCCCCTCACGGACGGCGCCGCCGCCGGCACCTGGAGTGGGGAAACGGACGCGTCGGGTCTACACGGAGGGGATCTTGATGTGGGTCCGGCCCGGTTGTTGCTCCAAAGTGTTCCTATGGGCTGACCTAACACAACCGGGCGGGGAGGTCCGTTGGTCAAAGCCCGTCCGTGCAAAGTCAAAGGGCTAGATCCCGTGGTCAAACGCTACAGGGTTAGGCGGGACGGGGGCCCTGGGGGGTAGCAATGCCACCGGAGCATCGCACTAGGCCCTCATACATGCGGGGTGGTGTGGTGGCATGTCCAAAGAGGCGGCACGCGTCTCCGGGGCGTGCCCCCCCCCCCCTCACGGACGGCGATGACATGGTAGTAGACGTTCTGCGGTAACGATGCGGCGTGAATATTATTAAATACTCGGAGCGCGATAAAATCATGAGTTTTTTGCACGACGTGGGCACATGTGCTATAGGAATGTTGGTATTTTTTCATAATTTTTGGTGATGGAGAAGTATCCGAAAAATTCCCTCTACGCGGATTGCCCTTCGCGCGTCTACGGCTGTGGCCGGCGGCCTACGGGGGCTAGCATGCCGCCAAATCTTGCGTAGGCGGCCTCTCACAAGTCTGGAAGTGTTGTGGCGGTTGCAAACGCCCGGCACACGTGTCCGGGGTGTGCCCCCCCTCACGGACGGCGCCGCCGCCGGCACCTAGAGTGGGGAAACGGACGCGTCGGGTCTACACGGAGGGGATCTTGCTGTGGGTCTGGCCCGGTTGTTGCTTCAAAGTGTTCCTATGGGCTGACCTAACACAACCGGGTGGGGAGGTCCACTGGTCAAAGCCCGTCCGTGCAAAGTCAAAGGGCTAGATCCCATGGTCAAACGCTACAGGGTTAGGCGGGACGGGGGCCCTGGGGGGT
This sequence comes from Triticum dicoccoides, assembly GCF_002162155.2. NCBI lineage: Eukaryota > Viridiplantae > Streptophyta > Magnoliopsida > Poales > Poaceae > Triticum > Triticum dicoccoides. The sequence continues at coordinate 532,368,811 of NC_041380.1, read as the reverse complement.
AGCAATGCCACCGGAGCGTCGCACCAGGCCCTCATACATGCGGGGTGGTGTGGTGGCATGTCCGAAGAGGCGGCACGCGTCTCCGGGGCGTGCCCCCCCCCTCACGGATGGCGATGACACGGTAGTAGACGTTCTGCGGTAACGATGTGGCGTGAATATTATTAAATACTTGGAGCACGATAAAATCATGAGTTTTTTTGCACGACGTGGGCACATGTGCTATAGGAACGATGGTATTTTTTCATAATTGTTGGTGATGGAGAAGTATCCGAAAAATTCCCTCTACGCGGGTTGCCCTTCTCGCGTCTACGGCTGTGGCCGGCAGCCTACTGGGGCTAGCATGCCGCCAAATCTTGCATAGGCGGCCTCTCACAAGTCTGGAAGTATTGTGGCGGTTACAAACGCCCGGCACGCATGTCCGGGGTGTGCCCCCCCCCTCACGGACGGCGCCGCCGCCGGCACCTGGAAGGGGAAACGAACGCGTCGGGTCTACACGGAGGGGATCTTGCTGTGGGTCTGGCCTGGTTGTTGCTCCAAATTGTTCGTACGGCTGGCCTAACACAACCGGGAGGGGAGGTCCGCTGGTCAAAGCCCGTCCGTGCAAAGTCAAAGGGCTAGATCCCGTGGTCAAACGCTACTGGGTTAGGCGGGACGGGGGCCCTGGGGTAGCAATGCCACAGGAGCGTCGCACCGGGCCCTCATACATGCGGGGTGGTGTGGTGGCATGTCCGAAGAGGCGGCACACGTCTCGAGGGCGTGCCCCCCCCCTCACGGACGACGATGACACGGTAGTAGACGTTCTACGGTAACGATGCGGCGTGAATATTATTAAATACTCGGAGCGCGATAAAATCATTAGTTTTTTTGCACGACGTGGGCACATGTGCTATAGGAACGATTGTATTTTTTTCATAATTTTTGTTAATGGAGAAGTATCCGAAAAAATCCCTCTACGCGGATTGCCCTTCGCGCGTCTACGGCTGTGGCCGGCGGCCTACGGGGGCTAGCATGCCGCCAAATCTTGCGTAGGCGGCCTCTCACAAGTGTGGAACTGTTGTGGCGGTTGCAAACGCCCGGCACGCGTGTCCGGGGTGTGCCCCCCCCCCCTCAAGGACGGCGCCGCCACCGACACCTGGAGGGGGGAAACGGACGCGTCGGGTCTACACGCAGGGGATCTTGCTGTGGGTCTGGCCCGGTTGTTGCTCCAAAGTGTTCCTATGGGCTGACCTAACACAACCGGGCGGGGAGGTCCGCTGGTCAAAGCCCGTCCGTGCAAAGTCAAAGGGCTAGATCCCGTGGTCAAACGCTACAGGGTTAGGCGGGACGGGGGCGCTGGGGGTAGCAATGCCATGGGAGCATCGCACTGGGCCCTCATACATGCGGGGTGGTGTGGTGGCATGTCCGAAGAGGCGGCACGCGTCTCGGGGGCATGGCCCCCCATCACGGACGGCGATGACACGGTAGTAGACGTTGTGTGGTAACGACGCGGCATGAATATTTATTAAATACTCGGAGCGCGATAAAATCATGAGTTTTTTTTGCACGACGTGGGAACATGTGCTATAGGAACGATAGTATTTTTTCGTAATTTTTGGTGATGGAGAAGTATCCGAAAAAATCCCTCTACGCGGATTGCCCTTCGCGCGTCTACGGCTGTGGCCGGCGGCCTACGGGGGCTAGCATGCCGGCAAATCTTGCGTAGGCGGCCTCTCACAAGTCTGGAAGTGTTGTGGCGGTTGCAAACGCCCGGCACGCGTGTCCGGGGTGTGCCCCCCCTCACGGACGGCGCCGCCGCCGGCACCTGGAGTGGGGAAACAGACGCGTCGGGTCTACACGGAGGGGATCTTGTTGTTGGTCTGGCCCGGTTGTTGCTCCAAAGTGTTCCTATGGGCTGACCTAACACAACCGGGCGGGGAGGTCCGCTGGTCAAAGCCCGTCCGTGCAAAGTCAAAGGGCTAGATCCCATGGTC
>NC_041380.1:532365809-532366831 GCF_002162155.2 Triticum dicoccoides | reverse complement strand
ACGATAGTAGACGTTTTGCGGTAACGATGCGGCGTGAATATTATTAAATACTCGGAGCGCGATAAAATCATGAGTTTTTTTGCACGGCGTGGGCTCATGTGCTATAAGAACGATGGTATTTTTTTCATAATTTTTGGTGATGGAGAAGTATCCGAAAAATTCCCTCTACGCGGATTGCCCTTCGCGCATCTACGGCTTTGGCCGGCGGCCTCCGGGGGCTAGGATACCGCCAAATCATGCGCAGGCGGCCTCTCACAAGTCTGGAAGTGTTGTGGCAGTTGCAAGTGCCCGGCACGCGTGTCCGGGGTGTGCCCCCCTCACGGACGGCGCTGCCGCCGGCACCTGGAGGGGGGAAACGGACGCGTCGGGTCTACACGGAGGGGATCTTGCTGTGGGTCTGGCCCGGTTGTTGCTCCAAAGTGCTCCTATGGGCTGACCTAACACAACCGGGCGGGGAGGTCCGCTGGTCAAAGCCCGTCCGTGCAAAGTCAAAGGGCTAGATCCCATGGTCAAACGCTACAAGGTTAGGCGGGACGAGGGCCCTGGGGGTAGCAATGCCACCGGAGCATCGCACCGGGCCCTCATACATGCGGGGTGGTGTGGTGGCATGTCCGAAGAGGCGACACGCGTCTCCGGGGCGTGACCCCCCTCACGGACGGCGATGACATGGTAGTAGACGTTCTGCGGTAACGATGCGGCGTGAATATTATTAAATACTCGGAGCGCGATAAAATCATGAGTTTTTTTGCACGACGGGGGCACATGTGCTATAGGAATGATGGTATTTTTTTATAATTGTTGGTGATGGGGAATTATCCGAAAAATTCCCTCTACGCGGATTGCCCTTCGCGCGTCTACGGTTGTGGCCGGCGGCCTCAAGTGGCTAGCATTCCGCCAAATCTTGCGTAGGCGGCCTCTCACAGGTCTAGAAGTGTTGTGGCGGTTGCAAATGCCCGGCACGCGTGTCCGGGGTGTGCGCCCCCTCACGGACGGTGCCGCCGCCAGCACCTGGAGGGAGGAAA
>NC_041380.1:532363199-532365799 GCF_002162155.2 Triticum dicoccoides | reverse complement strand
GGACGGCGATGACACGGTAGTAGATGTTCTGCGGTAACGATGCGGCGTGTATATTATTAAATACTCGGAGCGCGATAAAATCATGAGTTTTTTGCACCACGTGGGCACATGTGCTATAGGAACGATGGTATTTTTTCATAAATTTTGGTGATGGAGAAGTATCCGAAAAATTCCCTCTACGCGGATTGTCCTTCGCCCGTCTACGGCTGTGGCCGGCGGCCTACGGTGGCTAGCATGCCGCCAAATCTTGCGTAGGCGGCCTCTCACAAGTCTGGAAGTGTTGTGGTGGTTGCAAACGCCCGGCACGCGTGTCCGGGGTGTGCCCCCCCTCACGGACGGCGCTGCCACCGCCACCTGGAGTGGGGAAACGGACGCGTCGGGTCTACACGGAGGGGATCTTGCTGTGGGTCTGGCCCGTTGTTGCTCCAAAGTGTTCCTACAGGCTGACCTAACACAACCGGGCGGGGAGGTCCGCTGGTCAAAGCCCGTCCGTGCAAAGTCAAAGAGCTAGATCCCGTGGTCAAACGCTACAGGGTTAGGCGGGACGGGGGCCCTGGGGGGGTAGCAATGCCACTAGAGCGTCGCACCGGGGCCTCATACATGCGGGGTGGTGTGGTGGCATGTCCGAAGAGGCGGCACGCGTCTCTGGGGCATACCCCCCCTCACGGATGGCGATGACACGGTAGTAGACGTTCTGCGGTAACGATGCGGCGTGAATATTATTAAATACTCGGAGCGCGATAAAATCATGAGTTTTTTGCATGACATGGCCACATGTGCTATAGGAACGATGGTATTTTTTCATAATTTTTGGTGATGGAGAAGTATCCGAAAAATTCCCTCTACACGGATTGCCCTTCGCGTGTCTATGGCTGTGGCCGGCGGCCTACGGGGGCTAGCATGCCGCCAAATCTTGCGTAGGCGGCCTCTCACAAGTCTGGAAGTGTTGTGGCGGTTGCAAACGCCCGGCACGCGTGTCCGGGGTGTGCCCCCCCCTCACGGACGGCGCTGCCACCGCCACCTGGAGTGGGGAAACGGACGCGTCGGGTCTACACGGAGGGGATCTTGCTGTGGGTCCGGCCCGGTTGTTCCTCCAAAGTATTCCTACGGGCTGACCTAACACAACCGGGCTGGGAGGTCCACTGGTCAAAGCCCGTCCGTGCAAAGTCAAAGGGCTAGATCCCGTGGTCAAACGCTACAGGGTTAGGCGGGACGGGGGTCCTGGGGGGTAGCAATGCCACCGGAGCATCGCACTAGGCCCTCATACATGCGGGGTGGTGTGGTGGCATGTCCAAAGAGGCGGCACGCGTCTCCGGGGCGTGCCCCCCCCTCACGGACGGCGATGACATGGTAGTAGATTTTCTGCGGTAACGATGCGGCGTGAATATTATTAAATACTCGGAGCGCGATAAAATCATGAGTTTTTTTGCACGACGTGGGCACATGTGCTATAGGAATGTTGGTATTTTTTCATAATTTTTGGTGATGGAGAAGTATCCGAAAAATTCCCTCTACGCGGATTGCCCTTCGCGTGTCTACGGCTGTGGCCGGCGGCCTACGGGGGCTAGCATGCCGCCAAATCTTGCGTAGGCGGCCTCTCACAAGTCTGGAAGTGTTGTGGCAGTTGCAAACGCCCAGCACGCGTGTCCGGGGTGTGCCCCCCTCTCACGGACGGCGCCGCCGCCGGCTCCTGGAGTGGGGAAATGGATGCGTCGGGTCTACACGAAGGGGATCTTGCTGTGGGTCTGGCCCGGTTGTTGCTCCAAAGTGTTCCTATGGGCTGACCTAACACAACCGGGCGGGGAGGTCCGCTGGTTAAAGCCCGTCCGTGCAAAGTCAAAGGGCTAGATCCCGTGGTCAAACGCTACAGGGTTAGGCGGGACGGGGGCCCTGGGGGGGTAGCATTGCCACCGAAGCGTCGCACCGGGCCCTCATACATGCGGGGTGGTGTGGTGGCTTGTCCGAAGAGGCGGCACGCGTCTCCGGGGCGTGCCCCCCCTCACGGACGGCGAGTCGGCGGCCACACGCTCCCAGACCCGCGACCAGGCCACAGCCTCGCCCTCGGCGGACGAAGCTACTCAAGTTCGGCGCCTCCCCTCCCCTCTGTGTGGTTTCGGGAGAGGAGAGGGCCGAGCGGTTAAAAAAACATTAAAAATCCATATGAAATAATAATACATAAAAAACATAAAAAAGAGAAAATATAACTAGAAAAAACATTAAATAATCTATATGAAATAAAAAACATAAAGACGGAAAAATATGAACTACTAAAAATATTTTAAAATTGAAAAATATGAACTACTAAAAACATTTAAAAAATGAAAAATATAACTATGCCGACGATAAAGCCGTCGGCATAGCTGCGGCCATAGGGACGTGTCACGGGGATCGGTGACGTGGCATCTATGCCGACGGCAGCCGTCGGCATAGTTTGCCTTATCCCCTCGCGTCGACCCTCATCCACTCAATCTCTCCCACTCCCCGCGACCCCGCCCCCTGCTGCCCTCGCTGCACTCGCCCCCTGCCGCCGCCGCCGCACTCGCCGCCACCCCCTGCCGTCGCCGCCGCACTCGCCCCCTGCCGCCGTCGCCACACTCGCC
>NC_041380.1:532356242-532362298 GCF_002162155.2 Triticum dicoccoides | reverse complement strand
CGATGTTGTAGATGAATGCATATATTTATAGTAATAGATGATTAGATAGATGGATGTTAGATAGATGAATGAAATGAAAGAGAGTATAAATGTGAAAAAAATTAAGTGCACAATGTGAGATAGATAGATGGTAGATGAATGGATATTTGTGTAGTTTTACTATGTTTTTAGATACATACTCAATATTATAGATATATGTATTGTGAAGATGAGATGAGAGGGAAGAGTAATTTTTTTGTGAAGATAGATAGACGAAAGTTAAAATTTGGATATGATGAGTGGTTACTTCATCAAGTTGGTCTTGCTAAAACAAGTTTGTGATATGATGTGATGTGTGATGATGCTTTATATGTGATGTGATGACCTAATTTTTTTCATTTGGTGGAATTTAGAGGGTTTCTGGTGTTGCCTCCGGTGGAGTGATGTGAGTAATTTAAATGAATCGTTAATTTTGTTGTGTGGCTTCCAATAAAGCAGAGATGGCAGATAATCAGTGGATGTATAGTGGGTTTTTCCGTCGGAATCAAGTAACAACAGAGTGGGTCGAGAAAACTGATGTGTTTTTGAAAGAGATATTCCGTCATAGCCGTCGAATCAAGTAACAACAAAGTAACAACACATACAACATTATTATTCTATCATAGCCTAAATAATTGGATTAAAGTTTAGCCCTTTTGGAAGAAGAATAGGGATGATAGTAGGATTGATTTCTGATGTTAGAACTACTAATCTTAAAGTTGTTGACTGCCCTTTAATAACAACCCACACCTTCGCTATGGAAAACATATATTTGTTACCACATACTAATAAAAATGGTGTGCTTTAAACATGGTTGCTGCAAAACACATAAACGGAGATTGCACTGAGACACACATATATGAATTGTGCACATTGGTCTCGGGCTACAATTTGAGTGCATGCGTTGCTTACGATGAACTGCTGAAACTCTTGCTTTCTCTCTATTCTGATGATAGAAACAATGGCACATAGCTCACACTCCACTTTTATTTGTGTTATTGTGATATTTTTCTTTTCATCGAAATCTTGACTTTGGACATATTTGTTGTTTTTTTATATTGGTGCGACCTTGTCCGCCTTATATTGTTTGGTGATTACAATATAAATTCCCCAGATAGTGCAAAAGTGGACAGTTTAGCCATTGAATAGTAATTATTCTACTGAATTGCAATGAAACACTCTTCGTACTTCTTGGACTACTACATGGCATGATCCTGAGCGTTATTACCTTGCCGCTGCCTCATGGAATTTCTTGTGTGCCACACTGCATGATCCTGAGGTTAGCCTCAACATAGTTTTATGATTTTCTTTTTTGTGCCTTTGGAGCTCTTGTTTTTTTATGCTTTTCTTTTCCATGTTTCGCAAACGATCAACCCAAATAGGTAATTTTTGTTTTAATGCTTTAGGAGTACTCGCTATGTGTCAACGGATAACTGAAGTCTGGTTGCGTCTATGAACACTTGGAGATTTTGTAGTACTTTTTCCCAGGAGATAAGCTAGCATGAGTAATAGATGACCAACAGTAACTAATTGCATTTTTTTGCTTGATGGCCTTATTGTCTTGTAGGAAGGCCTCTGCACCCCCTCCCGACAATTGACATGCTGCATCTCACCTGGCCACCACGCATCCCCTTCTGAGATTGCTTCTCCCATTGAGAGTGAAACTGTTCTATGAAATTTGAGATGTATATACATTCAGATGAATGCAGTTTCATCCATTGCTGAAAGAAATGTGATATCCAATTTCAGGTTTTCTGAAGCCACGATCAGCTGGGGATTGGATAGCAGAAGCATGGCGTGTATAAGATCTGAACATTGAAGACATGCAATGCAGCTCAATGGTATGCCTTCCTCGGTTCCTTGTAATCTTCGAAGCCTAAATTCTGAACTGTTTTTTTATACAAGCCTAAATGTTCTTACGTGTTACTGCGTTTGTACAAGACAACATGAGTACAACTTCTACAAAAGTATTTTGGACTGTTTTGTGTGCATCGGGCAACGCATACATTAAGCTGTCGCCATTTCCCATCATCTCATAAACTATTATGGGAAGTATGGTTTCGTTTTATCCCATATATCAGTATATTAAGTATGTTACCTTCTATATAATGTTGGTGATTTGTCCATGGAAATATTTAATTAAACAATGTTTATCTTCTGCATCTTTTTTATATCTTTTTACCACGACAGGGATGGAGCTCTCGGCGATGTGGAGCTCAATGTCTTTCAGGTTGTTCTATACAGTGTTATTAGTGTTTTAATATATACTTATTTGCATAAGAAGTTTGCATATGTTAGTTATTCCTCTCGTCAAAGGAAATATCCTCCCTTCAATACAATAAATAAATTCAATGTTCATGCGCTAAATGAAAATCATTAGTTCATTATCACTACATTATTATCAACTATTGATTTTGTAGTATTTATTAATTAGTAGTGCTTCACTAGGATGAACATGTATTTTCTTCTCCGCAAAAGAATGATTTTTCAATGGTTTTTTTGGGCTGTTTATTTTTCAGAAATTGTGACCCGCTGAATCCTTTTTCCCTTACTGCACACATGCACATCATTTTAATTTTGTGTGCACTTCCCAACTTGTTAGTGCCATCGTACCATGTTTGTTAGTCATGCTTTACTTATTATTTGGGCACCTTGGGGTAGCATCTTGCCAATGTTTGTTCAGAATGGTGAATACATGTTCAAAAGCACTCGAAATCATATTGCCTTTCATTATGTTGGAAGGAAAAAACCTTTAAAACTGGATATATGTTTCTTTACCCTGGAAAAGCACCAGTTCAGCAGTTGATTTTTCCAAATGCATGTCCTCAGCATAGTAGTTTTGCAGGATATAGGCAACGATCGATACTTGATAGAAGACATGACAAAGCTCCCTGACTTACATGCTTGCCCCTGGCTGTGATGTCACACGGACATTGCTTTGGCGCCAGCTCATTCCACATTCTCGAAGTGTGCACTGGTGTAAGAACGCTGACACTTAAAACTATCCTTAATTTGTTTATATCTTTGTAAAGCACTTATAATGCTTGAGTTATCAGGTTAGTGACATAAAAACAATACGCGCTTGCACTTTCAGGCATACCTAGACTTGATTGCCAGTTTCTCTACTCTAGGTGTTGGTTTAATACTAATACCTTGTCTTCAAACTTTAACCATGGAAATTCTATGGCTCATGTAAGTGCTAATACTTCCATCTTCAAGTTTAGCAAAGTGACGTACTATTTTCTAATGTATGTGAGGATATATGGTGCTTTATTGCCTGGCAGGCTCAATCTTGATGACACAATTAGAGTAAGTACTTGGAGAAAATTTTATTAGTTACGATATCTTTTTTAAGAGGTTTCATTGACAGTGAAGTCCAAAGGTAGAGCTGAACATTATCATGCTTAAGAATTTATGTGACTTATATAATAGTGTTTGTCGTACCAGCTCTTTTACAGAACAAACATATTTTCTGTAGTATCCTAGCTTTAAACTATTTCCCGATGTTCTTTTGTAAATTGTGCTGATGCATGTCAAAGTACTCAGGCAGTCTGATAATTTATCATTCATCTCTTTTTCGCCATGAAATGTATTGGTTAATCTTACAAAGTTGATATGCTACTCACTTCAGGCACAGACTCCATGCCCATCGAGTTGCATTTGTGATCAGCCAACACACTGTAAAACTGATAAACTTGTGCTCGATCGCCTCTAAGAAGTAGAAATTAGTGAATTATCAGGAACTGAACATGAACGTGATTTTGTGCAACGGTTATTCAGTTGGGCAACAACCTTAAAAAAGTTGACAATATCTTTTCATCACTCGATCACGAAAGCAAGGCCAAGGGGTTGTTCCAGATGTTATGAAGCTTGTCCATATTGGAACTATGTATTGAATTTTATGTGCACCGCTGCTTGGTGGGGAAAGTTCTATGTGTTCCTGGAGATTAAAACACTGATTTGTCAATTCTCTTCGCAAGCTTCTGGTTTGTGTGGTCCTGTTGTTCGCATGCTCGGGAGTCAGGAGTGGTGACGAATTCATGTTGTGACAATATGTCGATGCTGTTGAGACTGTCTTTCTAGGACGCGTGTTTACCTCTGTAATCTGTATGAAACTATGGATTCTAATTAATTTGCTAAAATAGTAGCTGCTTACCCTGATTTCTAATAGCATTTGTTAGGTGGGGCGCATTGCTGTTTATTAGTTGAATGGTGATTTCTGCTGAATTTCTGTTATTGTAATGGTATATGTGACTGTAAGTTCATTCTTTCGATATCATTTGCTGGAATGTGTAAAGGTATGGCTCTTTCATGATTTGAACCTTGCACCGGTAGGGTATCCACAACACTATGTATGATCTAAACAATGGGTGAAAATATTTATTGGAGCATTTGTTTCAAACAAATGATTTTGAGCGTAAGATATTTCTAATATTTAAGTATGCGTGATGTATTTTAGATAGTACTATCTCAACATTGTGTGCCTGATTGTTATTGAAATTAACAAAATATTTAAAATTATAGTGAAAATGTACAATCTCCAATAATACAATGGGTATTAATATTTATATTTGTTAGGACGTGCGTTGCGCGTGCCGCTTACTAGTAAAGCTCAAATTCAAACGTCAATGACATTCTGTGAGCCAATTAACAACTATAAGAGGACAGATCAACAGAAGAAATTTCGTCATACATGCACACTACACACGGGGATCCAAATTCCAATATTCCAATATTTCAACACTGCACACAGGGATCCAAATTACAACAAATTTCAGCCTCCAAATTCTAGCTTTGCCCTCAGTTTCCCTAATTTCATCGTACATGCAACACTGCACACGGGGACCCAATTTCCAATATTTCAACGTTGCAATTGAGCTGGGCACATGGCACCTACAAAATCCAGTAGCAAAATTCGTATGGGGCGGAGCGGCCGGTGTCGCCGGCCGGCCGGCCGACATGGACGGCCACCGGATTGGCCAGTGGGAGCCGAAGACAACAGTCTCAAGCGCGGTCTTGTCCCCCGTCCCTCGTTGCCGGGATGTTTGCCCACGGCGCATGTAGATCAGTGCGAGCTTCTAGCCGGCGTCGAGCCGTCAAGGCTATGCCGCGGCAGGGTGGCTGGTCGCCTAGTTCGTCGATGGATGCACCAGCCTTGCTAAGCGTGGTTGGAAATAGAGGTGAAGCAACCGAGCCAGCAGTGTGGATGAAGCCTGATGATGCGATTGTGTGTGCATGTGCATGTCAGGATGGACTTTTCACAAAGCTCCAGGGGCCATTACTACCTAGTAAAAATTAAATCTCATTTTGGCTGGGGGGGCCATGGCCCCCTCACACTTGTACATAGCTCCGCCGTTGAATACCTATATGGTACGGATCACATCGATTCAACGATAAAATAACGTACGTATACTCAGAAGTTTGTATCATACAATACATTTGTAGTCATTCATTTTCTTCTTTTTCTTGCGAGTAAATAGCGTAAAACTACTATTTTACATGCTAGGGTTCCAAAAAACTATCGAATTTTATTTTTTCTTAGATAACTAACAAATGGGTGGTCGCTTGTTTCAAAAAACCCAAATCGTTGAGTCTTTATCAGTTGATCACGATTATGCCAGGTTGGGCCCACGTGTAAGATAACCGTTTGTTTGACCATTTACTTTGACCGTTAACTTACATCTGGGTCCCATATGTCAGTTTTGTAAAAAGCAATTGGGTCCCTACAAGTTTTCTGAAAAGGCAATCAAGTCCCTATGAGTTTTCTAAAAAAAGCAATCAGGTCCCGTGGCAGCCTGGAGCTCGACCCCGCTCGGCAGGGTAGCGCTGCCTCCTCCGGCCGGCGAGCCACGCCCGCAGCGGCCGCCATGCAGTGCCTCGCCTGCGGCCACCGCCATGCGTTGCCTTGCCTGCCCTGCGGCTGCCGCCACACCATGCCTCACCTGCCCTGCGGCGGCGGCCGCCACGCCGTGCCTCGCCCGCGGCCGCCGCCATTCCTTGGCGCGAGCTCCTCAAGCTCGACGCAGATGGCCTGCGCC
>NC_041380.1:532342136-532355925 GCF_002162155.2 Triticum dicoccoides | reverse complement strand
TCGCCGGCTTGGGAGGGGAAGGGGGTCGCCGGCTCGGGAGGGGATGGGGGCCGCCGGCTCGGGAGAGGAGAGGTTTGGCACAGGAGGCATAGAGGAGGAAGAGAAGAGAGAGAGAAAGAAGAAAGAGAAGAGGAAGAGGAAACTTACATATGTGCCCCACATGTAAGTTAACGGTCAAACTAACAGTTTGTTTAGCCTTGGGCCCAACCTGTCATAATCGTGATCAACTGATAAATACTCGATGATCTGGGTTTTTTGAAATAGCAGACCACCCATTTAGTAGTTATCTAAGAAAAAAATAAAATCCGGTAGTTTTTTGGAAGCCTAGCCTGTAAAGTAGTAGTTTTATGCTATTTGCTCCTTTCTTTCTATGCTAGCTAACCATGGGATACTCCTCACAGTTATTAGAGAATATATGAATTATATCAGTGGATTCTAAAAGTGTGCAGAGACTGTTCATCAGTACCAATAAGATATTCATTCATCCGAAGGTTCATAGCTATGCGTTGTTACTCCCATTTCCCACTATCAATATTCCCATGCCCATAAATCAAGAACAAAAAAAATGATAACTCAAGAATATATTAGCCCATTTCAAATAGAAAAGTGAGAATCAACATTTACAAGTTGATGTAAGCTCACAAGCAATACATCTCTGATTGCACGAATCAATTCATTCTATTTAGGGATAAGTATATTTTTCATCCTTGAACTTTCGTGATAGTTTAGAAATCATCCCTTAACTTTAAAACCACTAAAAATAAGTTCCTATAAACTATTTAAACCGGATAAGTTTCGTCCCTTCAGGTGGTTTCAGTATGATGTGAAATCGGTTTTGATTAAACTGGCCACGTGGCCTGGTTTTTACCCCAACTCGATCCACTTCCAGCGTGGCGGCGCTCGCCTCTGTCGTCACCACTACCAACCTGCTCAACGCCGCCCCCGAGATCGCCAAGGAGGTTGCCTGCTCACATGCACGCACATTCTGTTGTGCGCTCAACTGCACAGGATCGGCAGCGCTAGCTAGTAGGGGTAATTAACTGATCTTTAGCTAAGGTTGTTGTACAGCACGGCGCAGATGTAAACCTGTGCGATCTATCGATTCCTATAGCTCTTGTTCTACAATATCCATTGTCCAGATGGTAACGAACAGCCTCCGCCTCGAGGACTCCGACACCATGGAGACGTTCCTCTGCATGGTGTCGACGGAGATCCTGCGGGGGGTACGGGCTGATCAAGAGCACGGCCATCGGCGTCTCTACAGACTCGGCCGAGGAGAGCCGCCGATGCGGGACGGCCGGCCTCCTGCCGACCAACACCGAGGCCAAGTCGCCAAGATCGTCGACCCTGAGACCTGCCATGTGCTTCCCTATGAATCGCACCGGCGCGCGAGCTCTGGGTCAGGGGACGCTACGTCATAAAACCAGGCCACATGGCCACTTTTAATCAAACCCGGATCCACATCATGCTAAAACCACCTAAGGGACGAAACATATTCGATTTAAATAGTTGACGAACTAAGTTTTAATGGTTTTAAAGTTGAGGGACGATTTCTAAACTATCACAAAAGTTTAAGAACGAAAAATATACTTATCCCTTCCATTTAAAGCATGCATCAGAAAAGTTTGCCAAAGCATGCATCAGAAAAGTGATTCCATATATTTATCCAATCACTGAAGAGGCTATCAACTAGCAATCACTTTGACACAATATTAGTAGTTGCCAACTGATATTTACACTACCGGAAAACGCGCATACGCCAACGGCCAAAGCTATGCCTACGGCTGCCGTCGGCCTAGTTCGAGATATGCCGATAGCCCAGTCTTGGCCGCCGGCTTAAACTGGCCGTCGGGTTACGTGGACCTATGCCGACGGCCGCCGTCGGCACAGAACGGCCGCCGACCTAGCCGCAGACATGCCGACAGCAGCCGTCGGCATAGATCGGCCGTCGGTATAACTGTGGGCCCGGCGACCCCACCCGTGACTAGTGGCTAACGCCATCAAACCTATGCCGACGGTCTGGACGGGCGGCCGTTGGCATATCTCCGCATGCCACGTCACCGATCCACAGTGTAGGTATGCCGACGGTAGCCGTCGGCATAGCTGCCACGTCACCGATCCGCGGCACGGCGCCCACCAGAACTCTGTCGTATCTATGCCGACGGCTTTGCCGTCGGCATAGCTATTTTTTACATACTTTTTTTTCCATATGTTTTAATGCTTTTTTTACATACATTTTTTTGCATATGTTTTTATGCTTTTTAAAAAATATGTGTTCATGCTTTTTTATGTATTATATGAATATATATGTAGTTTGTAATTTTTTCCATAGATTATGAATATATATATATATATAGTTTGTATTTTTTTTGAGCACATTAATAATATGCTGTCATGTTCTTTTGAATATAGGTCCTTAAATTTTATTAAAATCAAAAACAGCTATGCAATAGAAGTTGAGTGGCGGTTGCAAACGCCCGGCACCCGTCTCCGGAGTGTGACCCCCTCACGTCCGCGGTGTGCCCCCCTCACGGACGGCGCCGCCGCCAGCATTTGGAGGGCGGAAACAGCCGCATCGGGTCTATACGGAGGGGACGTTGCTCTCAAGTGTTTCTATGGGATGACCTACCACAACCGGGTGGTGTTGTGGCATGTTCGAAGAGGCGGCACGCATCTCCGGGGCATGGCCCCCCTAATGGATGGGGCCACCGCCGGCACCTGGAGGGGGAAAACGGACGCATCGGGTCTACACGGAGGGGATGTAGCTGTCGGTTTGGCCCGGATGTTGCTCCTAGGTGTCCCTCTGAGCTGACCTGACACAACCGGGTGGAGAGGTCCACTGTTCAAAGCCCGTCCGTGAAAACTCAAAGGGCTAGATCTCGTGGTCAACCGCTCCAGGGTTAGGCGGGACGGGGGCCCTGAGGGGGTAGCAATGCCACCGGAGCGTCGCACTGGCCCCTCATACATGCGGGGTGGTGTGGTGGTATGTCTGAAGAGGCGGCACGCATCTCCAAGGTTTGGCCCCACTCACGGACGGCGCCATCGCCGGCACCTGGAGTGGGGAAACGGACGCGTCGGGTCTACACGGAGGGGATCTTGCTGTGGGTCTGGCCCGGTTGTTGCTCCAAAGTGTTCCTATGGGCTGACCTAACACAACCGGGCGGGGAGGTCCGCTGGTCAAAGCCCGTCCGTGCAAAGTCAAAGGGTTAGATCCCGTGGTCAAACGCTACAGGGTTAGGCGGGACGGGGGCCCTGGGGGTAGCAATGCCATGGGAGCATCGCACCGGGCCCTCATACATGCGGGGTGGTGTGGTGGCATGTCCGAAGAGGCGGCACGCGTCTCGGGGGCGTGGCCCCCCATCACGGACGGCGATGACACGGTAGTAGACGTTCTGTGGTAACGACGCGGCGTGAATATTTATTAAATACTCGGAGCGCGATAAAATCATGAGTTTTTTTGCACGACGTGGGAACATGTGCTATAGGAACGATAGTATTTTTCATAATTTTTGGTGATGGAGAAGTATCCGAAAAAATCCCTCTCACGGACGGCGCCATCGCCGGCACCTGGAGTGGGGAAACGGACGCGTCGGGTCTACACGGAGGGGATCTTGCTGTGGGTCTGGCCCGGTTGTTGCTCCAAAGTGTTCCTATGGGCTGACCTAACACAACCGGGCGGGGAGGTCCGCTGGTCAAAGCCCGTCCGTGCAAAGTCAAAGGGCTAGATCCCGTGGTCAAACAATACAGGGTTAGGCGGGACGGGGGCCCTGGGGGGGGGGGTAGCAATTCCACGGGAGCATCGCACCGGGCCCTCATACATGCGGGGCGGTGTGGTGGCATGTCCGAAGAGGCGGCACGCGTCTCGGGGGCGTGGCCCCCCCTCACGGACGGCGATGACACGGTAGTAGACGTTCTGCGGTAACGATGCGGCGTGAATATTATTAAATACTCGGAGCGCGATAAAATCATGAGTTTTTTTGCACGACGTGGGCACATGTGCTATAGGAACGATGGTATTTTTTCATAATTTTTGGTGATGGAGAAGTATCCGAAAAATTCCCTCTACGCGGATTGCCCTTCGCGCGTCTACGGCTGTGGCCGGCGGCCTACGGGGGCTAGCATGCCGCCAAATCTTGCGTAGGCGGCCTCTCACAAGTCTGGAAGTGTTGTGGCGGTTGCAAACGCCCGGCACACGTGTCCGGGGTGTGCCTCCCCTCACGGACGGCGCCGCCGCCGGCACCTAGAGTGGGGAAACGAACGCGTCGGGTCTACACGAAGGGGATCTTGCTGTGGGTCTGGCCCGGTTGTTGCTTCAAAGTGTTCCTATGGGCTGACCTAACACAACCGAGCGGGGAGGTCCGCTGGTCAAAGCCCGTCCGTGCAAAGTCAAAGGGCTAGATCCCGTGGTCAAACGCTACAGGGTTAGGCGGGACGGGGGCCCTGGGGGGTAGCAAGGCCATGGGAGCATCGCACTGGGCCCTCATACATGCGGGGTGGTGTGGTGGCATGTCCGAAGAGGCGGCACGCGTCTCGGGGGCGTGGCCCCCCCTCACGGACCGCGATGACACGGTAGTAGACGTTCTGCGGTAACGATACGGCGTGAATATTATTAAATACTTGGAGCACGATAAAATCATGACTTTTTTTGCACGACGTGGGCACATGTGCTATAGGAACGATGGTATTTTTTCATAATTTTTGGTGATGGAGAAGTATCCGAAAAATTCCCTCTACGCGGATTGCCCTTCGAGCGTCTACGGCTGTGGCCATCAGCCTACGGGGTCTAGCATGCCGCCAAATCTTGCGTAGGCAGCCTCTCACAAGTATGGAAGTGTTGTGGCGGTTGCAAACGCCTGGCACGCGTGTCCGGGGTGTGCCCCCCCCCCTCACGAACGGCGCCGCTGCCGGCACCTGGAGTGGGGAAACGGACGCGTCGGGTCTACACGGAGGGGATCTTGCTGTGGGTCTGGCCTGGTTCTTGCTCCAAAGTGTTACTATGGGATGACCTAACACAACCGGGCGGGGAGGTCCGCTGGTCAAAGCCCGACCGTGCAAAGTCAAAGGGCTAGATCCGGTGGTCAAACGCTACAGGGTTAGGCGGGACGGGGGGCCTGGGGGTAGCAATGCCACCGGGGCGTCGCACCGGGCCCTCATACATGCGGGGTGGTGTGGTGGCATGTCCGAAGAGGCGGCACGCGTCTTTGGGGCGTGGCCCCCCCTCACGGACGGCGATGACACGGTAGTAGACGTTCTGCGGTAACGATGCGGCGTGAATATTATTAAATACTCTGAGCGCGATAAAATCATGAGTTTTTTTGCACAACGTGGGCACATGTGCTATAGCAACGATGGTATTTTTTCATAATTTTTGGTGATGGAGAAGTATCCGAAAAATTCCCTCTATGCGGATTGCCCTTCGCGCGTCTACGGTTGTGGCCGGCTGCCTACGGGGGCTAGCATGCCGCCAAATCTTGCGTAGGCGGCCTCTCACAAGTCTGGAAGTGTTGTGGCGGTTGCAAATGCCCGGCACGCGTGTCCGGGGTGTGCCCCCCCCTCACGGACGGCGCCGCCGCCGGCACCTGGAGGGGGGAAACGGACGCGTCGGGTCTACACGGAGGGGATCTTGCTGTGGGTCTGGCCCGGTTGTTGCTCCAAAGTGTTCCTATGGGCTGACCTAACACAACCGGGCGGGAAGGTCCGCTGGTCAAAGCCCATCCGTGCAAAGTCAAAGGACTAGATCCCGTGGTCAAACGCTACAGGGTTAGGCGGGACGGGGCCCCTGGGGGGTAGCAATGCCATGGGAGCATCGCACCGGGCCCTCATACATGCGGGGTGGTGTGGTGCCATGTCCGAAGAGGGGGCACGCGTCTCGGGGGTGTGGCCCCCCTCACGGACAGCGATGACACGGTAGTAGACGTTCTGCGGTAACGATGCGGCGTGAATATTATTAAATACTCGGAGCGTGATAAAATCATGAGTTCTTTTGCACGACGTGGGCACATGTGCTATAGGAACGATGGTATTTTTTCATAATTTTTGGTAATGGAGAAGTATCCGAAAAAATCCCTCTACGCGGATTGCCCTTCGCGCATCTACGGTTGTGGCCGATGGCCTACGGGGGCTAGCATGCCACCAAATCTTGCGTAGGCGGCCTCTCACAAGTGTGGAAGTGTTGTGGCGGTTGCAAACGCCTGGCACGCGTGTCCGGGGTGTGCCCCCCCCCCTCACGGACGCCGCCGCCACCGGCACCTGGAGGTGGGAAACGGACGCGTCGGGTCTACACGGAGGGGATCTTGCTGTGGGTCTGGCCCGGTTGTTGCTCCAAAGTGTTCCTATGGGCTGACCTAACACAACCGGGCAGGAAGGTCCGCTGGTCAAAGCCCGTCCGTGCAAAGTCAAAGGGCTAGATCCCGTGGTCAAACGCTACAGGGTTAGGCGGGACGGGGGCCCTGGGGGGTAGCAATGCCACGGGAGCATCACACCGGGCCCTCATACATGCGGGGTGGTGTGGTGGCATGTTCGAAGAGGCAGCACGCGTCTCGGGGGCGTGGCCCCCCCTCACGGACGGTGATGACACGGTAGTAGACGTTCTGTGGTAACGACACGGCGTGAATATTATTAAATACTCAGAGTGCGATAAAATCATGAGTTTTTTTACACGACGTGGGCACATGTGCTATAGGAACGATTGTATTTTTTCATAATTTTGGGTGATGGAGAAGTATCCGAAAAAATCCCTCTACGCGGATTGCCCTTCGCGCGTCTACGGCTCTGGCCGGCGGCCTACGGGGGCTAGCATGCCGCCAAATCTTGCGTAGGCGGCCTCTCACAAGTCTGGAAGTGTTGTGGCAGTTGCAAACGCCCGACACGCGTGTCCGGGGTGTGCCCCCCCTCACGGATGGCGCCGCCGCCGGCACCTGGAGGGGGGAAACGGACGCGTCGGGTCTACACGGAGGGGATCTTGCTGTGGGTCTTCCCCGGTTGTTGCTCCAAAGTGTTCCTATGGGCTGACCTAACACAATCGGGTGGGGAGGTCCGCTGGTCAAAGCCCATTCGTGCAAAGTCAAAGGACTAGATCCCGTGGTCAAACGCGACAGGGTTAGGCGGGACGGGGGCCCTGGGGGGTAGCAATGCCATGGGAGCATCGGACCGGGCCCTCATACATGCGGGGTGGTGTGGTGGCATGTCCGAAGAGGCGGCATGCGTCTCGGGGGCGTGGCCCCCCATCACGGACGGCGATGACACGGTAGTAGACGTTCTGTGGTAACGACGCGGCGTGAATATTTATTAAATACTCGGAGCGCGATAAAATCATGAGTTTTTTTGCACGACGTGGGAACATGTGCTATAGGAACGATAGTATTTTTCATAATTTTTGGTGATGGAGAAGTATCCGAAAAAATCCCTCTACGCGGATTGCCCTTCGCGCGTCTACGGCTGTGGCCGGCGGCCTACGGGGGCTAGCATGCCGCCAAATCTTGCGTAGGCGGCCTCTCACCAGTCTGGAAGTGTTGTGGCGGTTGCAAACGCCCGGCACGCGTGTCCGGGGTGTGCCCCCTCTCACGGACGGCGCCGCTGCCGGCACCTGGAGTGGGGAAACGGACGCGTCGGGTCTACACGGAGGGGATCTTGTTGTGGGTCTGGCCCGGTTGTTGCTCCAAAGTGTTCCTATGGGCTGACCTAACACAACCGGGCGGGGAGGTCCGCTGGTCAAAGCCCGTCCGTGCAAAGTCAAAGGGCTAGATCCCGTGGTCAAACGCTACAAGGTTAGGCGGGACGGGGGCCCTGGGGGGGTAGCAATGCCACTGGAGCGTCGCATCGGGGCCTCATACATGCGGGGTGGTGTGGTGGCATGTCCGAAGAGGCGGCACGCGTCTTCGGGGCATGCCCCCCCCTCACGGACGGCGATGACACGGTAGTAGACGTTCTGCGGTAACGATGCGGCATGAATATTATTAACTACTCGGAGCGCGATAAAATCATGAGTTTTTTTGCACCACGTGGGCACATGTGCTATAGGAACGATGGTATTTTTTCATAAATTTTGGTGATGGAGAAGTATCCGAAAAATTCCCTCTACGCGGATTGCCCTTCGCGCGTCTACGGCTGTGGCCGGCGGCCTACGGTGGCTAGCATGCCGCCAAATCTTGCGTAGGCGGCCTCTCACAAGTCTGGAAGTATTGTGGTGGTTGCAAACGCCCGACACGCGTGTCCGGGGTGTGCCCCCCTCACGGACGGCGCTGCCACCCCCACCTGGAGTGGGGAAACGGACGCGTCGGGTCTACACGGAGGGGATCTTGCTGTGGGTCTGGCCCGGTTGTTGCTCCAAAGTGTTCCTACGGGCTGACCTAACACAACCGGGCTGGGAGGTCCGTTGGTCAAAGCCCGTCCGTGCAAAGTCAAAGGGCTAGATCCCATGGTCAAACGCTACAGGGTTAAGCCGGACGGGGGCCTTGAGGGGTAGGAATGCCACCGGAGCGTCGCACTGGGCCCTCATACATGCGGGGTGGTGTGGTGGCATGTCCGAAGAGGCGGCACGCGTCTCAGGGTCGTGGCCCCCCCCTCACGGATGGCGATGACACGGTAGTAGACGTTCTGTGGTAAAGACACGGCGTGAATATTATTAAATACTCGGAGCGCGATAAAATCATGAGTTTTTTTGCACGACGTGGGCACATGTGCTACAGGAACGATGGTATTTTTTCATAATTTTGGGTGATGGAGAAGTATCCGAAAAAATCCCTCTACGCAGATTGCCCTTCGCGCGTCTACGGCTATGGCCGGCGGCCTACGGGGGCTAGCATGCCGCCAAAACTTGCGTAGGCGGCCTCTCACAAGTCTGGAAGTGTTGTGGCGGTTGCAAACGCCCGACACGCGTGTCCGGGGTGTGCCCCTCCTCACGAACGGCGCCGCGGCCGGCACCTGGAGGGGGGAAACGGACGTGTCGGGTCTACACGGAGGGGATCTTGCTGTGGGTCTGGCCCGGTTGTTGCTCCAAAGTGTTCCTATGGGCTGATCTAACACAACCGGGCGGGGAGGTCCGCTGGTCAAAGCCCATCCGTGCAAAGCCAAAGGACTAGATCCCGTGGTCAAACGCTACAAGGTTAGGCGGGACGGAGGCCCTGGGGGGTAGCAATGCCATGGGAGCATCGCACCGGTCCCTCATACATGCGGGGTGGTGTGGTGGCATGTCCGAAGAGGTGGCACGCGTCTCGGGGGCGTGGCCCCCCCCTCACGGACGGCGATGACACGGTAGTAGACGTTCTACGGTAACGATGCAGCGTGAATATTATTAAATACTCGGAGCGCGATAAAATCATTAGTTTTTTTGCACGACGTGGGCACATGTGCTATAGGAATGATTGTATTTTTTCATAATTTTTGGTAAAGGAGAAGTATCCGAAAAAATCCCTCTACACGGATTGCCCTTCGCGCGTCTACGGTTGTGGCCGGCGGCCTACGGGGGCTAGCATGCCGCCAAATCTTGCGTAGGCGGCCTCTCACAAGTGTGGAACTGTTGTGGCGGTTGCAAACGCCCGGCACGTGTGTCCGGGGTGTGCCCCCCTCAAGGACGGCGCCGCCACCGACACCTGGAGGGGGGAAACGGACGCGTCGGGTCTACACGGAGGGGATCTTGCTGTGGGTCTGGCCCGGTTGTTGCTCCAAAGTGTTCCTATGGGCTGACCTAACACAACCGGGCGGGAAGGTCCGCTGGTCAAAGCCCGTCCGTGCAAAGTCAAAGGGTTAGATCCCGTGGTCAAACGCTACAGGGTTAGGCGGGACGGGGGCCCTGGGGGTAGCAATGCCATGGGAGCATCGCACCGGGCCCTCATACATGCGGGGTGGTGTGGTGGCATGTCCGAAGAGGCGGCACGCGTCTCGGGGGCGTGGCCCCCCATCACGGACGGCGATGACACGGTAGTAGACGTTCTGTGGTAACGACGCGGCGTGAATATTTATTAAATACTCGGAGCGCGATAAAATCATGAGTTTTTTTGCACGACGCGGGAACATGTGCTATAGGAACGATAGTATTTTTCATAATTTTTGGTGATGGAGAAGTATCCGAAAAAATCCCTCTACGCGGATTGCCCTTCGCGCGTCTACGGCTGTGGCCGGCGGCCTACGGGGGCTAGCATGCCGCCAAATCTTGCGTAGGCGGCCTCTCACCAGTCTGGAAGTGTTGTGGCGGTTGCAAACGCCCGACACGCGTGTCCGGGGTGTGCCCCCTCTCACGGACGGCGCCGCTGCCGGCACCTGGAGTGGGGAAACGGACGCGTCGGGTCTACACGGAGGGGATCTTGCTGTGGGTCTGGCCCGGTTGTTGCTCCAAAGTGTTCCTATGGGCTGACCTAACACAACCGGGCGGGGAGGTCCGCTGGTCAAAGCCCGTCCGTGCAAAGTCAAAGGGCTAGATCCCGTGGTCAAACGCTACAAGGTTAGGTGGGGACGGGGGCCCTGGGGGGGTAGCAATGCCACTGGAGCGTCGCATCGGGGCCTCATACATGCGGGGTGGTGTGGTGGCATGTCCGAAGAGGCGGCACGCGTCTTCGGGGCATGCCCCCCCCCTCACGGACGGCGATGACACGGTAGTAGACGTTCTGCGGTAACGATGCCGCGTGAATATTATTAACTACTCGGAGCGCGATAAAATCATGAGTTTTTTTGCACCACGTGGGCACATGTGCTATAGGAACGATGGTATTTTTTCATAAATTTTGGTGATGGAGAAGTATCCGAAAAATTCCCTTTACGCGGATTGCCCTTCGCGCGTCTACGGCTGTGGCCGGCGGCCTACGATGGCTAGCATGCCGCCAAATCTTGCGTAGGCGGCCTCTCACAAGTCTGGAAGTGTTGTGGTGGTTGCAAACGCCCGACACGCGTGTCCGGGGTGTGCCCCCCTCACGGACGGCGCTGCCACCGCCACCTGGAGTGGGGAAACGGACGCGTCGGGTCTACACGGAGGGGATCTTGCTGTGGGTCTGGCCCGGTTGTTGCTCCAAAGTGTTCCTACAGGCTGACCTAACACAACCGGGCTGGGAGGTCCGTTGGTCAAAGCCCGTCCGTGCAAAGTCAAAGGGCTAGATCCCATGGTCAAATGCTACAGGGTTAAGCCGGACGGGGGCCTTGAGGGGTAGGAATGCCACCGGAGCGTCGCACTGGGCCCTCATACATGCGGGGTGGTGTGGTGGCATGTCCGAAGAGGCGGCACGCATCTCCGGGGCGTGGCCCCCCTTACGGACGGTGATGACACGGTAGTAGACGTTCTGCGGTAACGATGCGGCGTGAATATTATTAAATACTCGGAGCGCGATAAAATCATGAGTTTTTTTGCACGACGTGGGCACATGTGCTATAGGAACGTTGGTATTTTTTCATAATTTTGGGTGATGGAGAAGTATCCGAAAAATTCCCTCTACGCGGATTGCCCTTCGCGCGTCTACGGCTGTGGCCGGCGTCCTACGGGGGCTAGCATGCCACCAAATCTTGCGTAGGCGGCCTCTCACAAGTCTGGCAGTGTTGTGGCGGTTGCAAACGCCCGGCACGCGTGTCCGGGGTGTGCCCCCCCTCACGGACGGCGCCACCGCCGGCACCTGGAGTGGGGAAACGGACGCGTCGGGTCTACACGAAGGGGATCTTGCTGTGGGTCTGGCCCGGTTGTTGCTCCAAAGTGTTCCTATGGGCTGACCTAACACAACCGGGTGGGGAGGTCCGCTGGTGAAAGCCCGTCCGTGCAAAGTCAAAGGGCTAGATCCCGTGGTCAAACGCTACAGGGTTAGGCGGGACGGGGGCCCTGGGGGGTAGCAATGCCATGGGAGCATCGCACTGGGCCCTCATACATGCGGGGTGGTGTGGTGGCATGTCCGAAGAGGCGGCACGTGTCTCGGGGACGTGGCCCCCCTCACGGACGGCGATGACACGGTAGTAGACGTTCTGTGGTAACGACGCGGCGTGAATATTATTAAATACTCGGAGCGCGATAAAATCATGAGTTTTTTTGCACGACGTGGGCACATGTGCTATAGGAACGATAGTATTTTTTCATAATTTTTGGTGATGGAGAAGTATCCGAAAAAATCCCTCTACGCGGATTGCCCTTCGCACGTCTACGGCTGTGGCCGGCGGCCTACGGGGGCTAGCATGCCGCCAAATCTTGCGTAGGCGGCCTCTCACAAGTCTGGAAGTGTTGCGGCGGTTGCAAACGCCCTGCACGCGTCTCCGGGGTGTGCCCTCCCTCACGGACGGCTCCGGCGCCGGCACCTGGAGTGGGGAAACAGACGCGTCGGGTCTACACAGAGGGGATCTTGCTATGGGTCTGGCCCGGTTGTTGCTCCAAAGTGTTCCTATGGGCTGACCTAACACAACCGGGCGGGGAGGTCCGCTGGTCAAAGCCCGTCTGTGCAAAGTCAAAGAGCTAGATCCCGTGGTCAAACGCTACAGGGTTTGGCGGGACGGGGGCCCTGGGGGAAGGGGGTAGCAATGCCACTGGAGCGTCGCAACGGGGCCTCATACATGCGGGGTGGTGTGGTGGCATGTCCGAAGAGGCGGCACGCGTCTCTGGGGCATACCCCCCCTCACGGACGGTGATGACACGGTAGTAGACGTTCTGCGGTAACGATGCGGCGTGAATATTATTAAATACTCGGAGCGCGATAAAATCATGAGTTTTTTGCACGACGTGGGCACATGTGCTATAGGAACGATGGTATTTTTTCATAATTTTTGGTGATGGAACAGTATCCGAAAAATTCCCTCTACGCGGATTGCCCTTCGCGCGTCTACGGCTGTGGCCGGCGGCCTACGGGGGCTAGCATGCCGCCAAATCTTGCGTAGGCGGCCTCTCACAAGTCTGGAAGTGTTGTGGCGGTTGCCAACGCCCGGCACGCGTATCCGGGGTGTGCCCCCCCTCACGGACGGCGTTGCCACCGCCACCTGGAGTGGGGAAACGGACGCGTCGGGTCTACACGGAGGGGATCTTGCTATGGGTCTGGCCCGGTTGTTCCTCCAAAGTATTCCTACGGGCTGACTTAACACAACCGGGCTGGAAGGTCCGCTGGTCTTAGTCCGTCCGTGCAAAGTCAAAGGGCTAGATCCCGTGGTCAAACGCTACAGGGTTAGGCCGGACGGGGGCCCTGGGGGGGGGGGGTAGCAATACCACTGGAGCGTCACACTGGGCCCTCATACATGCGGGGTGGTGGGCATGTCCGAAGAGGCGGCACGCGTCTCCGGGGCGTGGCCCACCCTCACGGACGGCGATGACACGGTAGTAGACGTTCTGCGGTAACGATGCGGCGTGAATATTATTAAATACTCGGAGCGCGATAAAATCATGAGTTTTTTTGCACGACGTGGGCACATGTGCTATAGGAATGTTGGTATTTTTTCATAATTTTTGGTGATGGAGAAATATCCGAAAAATTCCCTCTACGCGGATTGCCCTTCGCGCATCTACGGCTGTGGCCGGCGGCCTACGGGGGCTAGCATGCCGCCAAATCTTGCGTAGGCGGCCTCTCACAAGTCTGGAAGTGTTGTGGCAGTTGCAAACGCCCGGCACGCGTGTCCGGGGTGTGCCCCCCCTCACGGACGGCGCCACCGCCGGCACCTGGAGTGGGGAAACGGACGCGTCGGGTCTACACGGAGGGGATCTTCCTGTGGGTCTGGCCCGGTTGTTGCTCCAAAGTGTTCCTATGGGCTGACCTAACACAACCGGGCGGGGAGGTCCGTTGGTCAAATCCCGTCCGTGCAAAGTCAAAGGGCTAGATCCCGTGGTCAAAAGCTACAGGGTTAG